>NC_044982.1:24395903-24629260 GCF_008728515.1 Papio anubis
TCAAATTGCTCCTAGGGTTAACATTATTCACAAAAACTAGGCTCAGTGTTCAAGATATTTCAGAGACCCCACATTCTGATGCACCAGCTGGCACCACCAAGACAGGTAATCTGGTTCAACCAGTTCAGTGATCCCACCCAGGAACCAATGACAACAAGAAAAATCCACTTCAACCCCCTATGATTTCATCTCTGACTTGACCAATCAGCACTCCCCACTTCCCAAACCCTTACCCATCAATATATCATTAAAAACTCCCTTCTCCAAATTTTCAGGGAGACCATTTCACATAATAGTAAAACTAATCTTTTTAGTTTTATTAGTATAGGTGGTTCCATATGAATTAAATTATTTCTCTATTGCAATTCCCATCTTGCAAAAACAGTTCTGTCTGAGAAGCAGGCACAGAAAACCCACTGGGTGATTACAAACCCCTGAATACAATCCAGCTAAAGTGATCAGTTAAAATATGTTTAAGAATAGAAGAATATCTGTGGCTTCCATACAAACATTGATTGTTGATCTTGCCTTTGTGTATTGGTTGGAGTTCTGTTGACTTCATTTGAACTTGATTCTAGAACACAGGGTCAGATCAAGTCAACTCCACAAGTCTCTCATGTCTTAGTTAGCCTTTCAACCAAGGAGCATATCTTTTCATGGAGAAAGGCAGGAACACAAGAGGAAAGCCCTAACATGCAGTGCATGTCAGACCTCAGAGTATAAACCAAAAATACAATTCTAAACCCCCAGCTGAATGATAGACCTTTCCCTCAGCCAAGGTCATTCCAAAGTTAACTTGAGAAACTAGCTCAGGCCATGATGGAAAGTGGGGGTTGAGCATGACTTACTATATCCTCCTTCCTCTGGAATTTAGGTGCAGTTGAGTAGCTTTACCATTAATATAGAGACATTAAGACTGATGAAGTAGACCCTTTACAGCAATAAGGCACCAAATTCCAGCCTGACTCTAGTATGGTATCACATAACAGATAGCAGACCCTGAAAGAAATCGAAGTATTTTTACCCCAAAATATATCTTAATGACATACTTTGAAATGGTCCTGCCAAGTTGTCTCTTGTGGGGAAAATATATGTTCTGTAAAGAACTGATTCCGTATCCTTTCCAGGACTTTTTCCTGATCCAGGAGAGAATTAACTAACAATCTGGTACCTTTTTAGGTCTGTTAAGACTTCTAAAGCCTGCTACCTGGAGTCTTCAACTTCATCTGCATGATAAAACCTTATTATAGCGACAACCCCTTATCTTAGCCCACATATTTCTTTCTATTGATTCCATGTCTTTAGGTAATAACTTTTACAACCAATTGCTATTCAGAAAATCTTAGAATCCACCTATGACCTTGAAGCCCCCACGTCTGTCTCACTTTTCTGAACCAAACCAAATGTACATCTTACATGTATTGATTGTTGTCTTATTGTTACAGTTGGTAGCTAGACGGGCATGAGCAGTGTAGGAGAGGGCTCCTTTCACCACCCACCAGGAATATCAGGTGACCATCAGGTGATGGTCAGGTAGTTGTTAACTGTCTCTCTAAAATAATAATTGGTTGTAGCTAGTGCCAGGGAAAGGCAATTTCCCAATAAATAGAAAAAACCTGAAACTAGTGATCAGAAGCTTCCCGATAAGATTGCAGGAGTTGGGCAAGTGGGCTTAAGCATGCACATTAAGAGACAACAAGGTGGAGTTTAACTGGTATATGACCTTCTAAGGCCATTCACTGGTAAGGGAAGAATGCTTCAAGTAAGCATGCATACAACTCCAGCAAACACACTGCACATGCTCACCTCCCAAGTGCTAGCAGGCCACTGCACATGCAGACAGCCCACCCCAAGGGAAGAATCATGAAAGAAGGAATGCATGACTCTGGAGGTATGCCAACCTATAAAACCCTAAGTCAAAGGTCAAACATGCAATTGAACTCTCAAATTGCCCTCTTCCAAGTGTAGTTTCCTTCCTTCTGTTTTCGTTCTGAAGCTTTTTAATAAACTTTCACTCCTGCTCTAAAACCTGCCCAGTCTCTCCTTCTGCCTCATGGCCATCAGTTGAATTCTTTCTTCTGAGGAGGCAAGAACTGAGGTTGCTGAGGACCTGTACAGATTCACCACTGGTAACATTGTGTCTACCTAAAACGTGTAAAACCACACTATAGCCCAACCACATTGCGCACCTGTTCTCAGGATCTCCTGGGATTGTGTCATAGGCCATTGTTCACTTATATTTGGCTCAGAATAAATGTCCAAATATTTTACAGAATTTTACTCTTTTCATCAACAGGATCAACTCTCATTTGCTCACATCCCACCAAATAAGTCACATGGCCAACAGGAGCCCATGAATGGGGAGGGAAAATGACCACAGAGGTCAGGGAGACAGAACTAATGAAGGACCCTAGTTGTATCTCTATATTTTCTTCAAGGAGATACATTCAAGTTTATGAAAAGCTTTGCTGAGGTCTCTCATATTTTGATGCTGAGTTCCAATATTTTCATCTCACATCCCACAGTACATGGATAAATTACCTGATCCATAGAAAAATTAGATCGTTGAGGGTTTAGGCGTTTGATCATTACGGAAGTGAAAGACTTCAAAATTCTTTCTCTTGAGAGACCAAGGAAGACCGACGCATTGTTTATGCCTTCAGTGTCTGAGGCCTGGGTGATACAGGGCAACAACACTGATACTGCTGCTGAAAGAATTAACCACCCACATCTCCTAAACTCCAACTGCCTGCTTTAGATTTACATTCTTTACTGCTGCTTAGTCTTTTCTCACAAATGCTAATGAAGTAACTTAAGGAAGCTGGAAGGCAATTGTTGGCATAACATAGGTAAACTTCTTTGTAGTGTCTCAGTAAACAGAAACTAGATCTTCAGATTTACATACTCAATGCTTGAATTGAAAGTAAAGTGCTTGGCTACTGGTTCTCTTCAGCCCACTGTTTTCATCAAATCTCTCTTGTTACCTCATTTATTTGCTGTGAGAATTCCAGCAAATGCAATCTCTTTTCTGTTCATTTACTGATGCACTTGGAATTGATACCCCAGCTGTGTTTCTGTGCCTGATCTTCCCTTTAGCTCAAATCAAACTGTTTATTTCTTAAAAGACAGAAGCTTCCACCAAAAACTAAGCAACCATTTCTAAGCATCCAAAGAATTGTGTGTTTTTGTGCTGTAAAATTCATGAGCATCTAATAGAAGCTAAAGGACTTTCACCCCAAAAAGTTCTATTAAGTTATAGCTTCAATCTTAAGTTTTCTTTTAAACTGTAAGAATAATGCTGAGCCACACTAACTCTAATTGCAGTGAAGTCTTTAGTTACAAGAACTCAAACTATCCAAACCTTGGTTAATTAAAATTTAGACTCAACTTATATCTCAACAATGTATGCAAGTGATAAGACTCGTCTCAAAATTTTTTCGAAATGTCCAATTGCAGTGCAAGCCTTAGGGTCAGAATAGATTTTAATTATATTCTAGTTAGCTCCAGGGATCTATGAGCTTAAATGATTCAGCTCTGTACAATGCTGTTAAGGCACAGTCCCTATACCACTGCATTCCTAATAATATGTAGAGTCATGCCTCACTTAATGATGAAGATTCATTGTGAGAAATGCATTATTCTGTGATTTTGTCTTTGTGGCAACATCACAGGGTATACTTACACAAATGTAGGTGGTAAGCCTATACACTAGGCTATTGCTCCTAGACTGCAAATTTATACAGCATGTTATTATACTGAATATTATAGGCAGTTGTAACACAATGATAGGTATTTGTGTATCTAAACATAGAAAAGTAAAGATTTTAAAATGGTACACCTATATAAGAGTCCTTACCATTGAAAACCAAAAATAAATTCTAAGCCCCACAACAGACTGATGGACCCTTCCCTTGGCCAAAGCATTCCAAAGTTAATCTGAAAAACTAGTTCAGGCCATGATGGGAAGTAGGAGTCAGACATGCCTCATTGTATCCTCCGCCCTTTGGAATTCAGGCACAGCTGACGAGCCTTAACACTAAAACAGAGACCTTAAGACCAATAGAAAAGACTCTTTAAGACTGATAAGAGACATCCCCTTCTACTGATACTATCTGCATAATGGGCACCTTGGTCTGCACAGCCCCTTATCTTAATCCAGGTATTCCCTTCTATTGATTCTAGGTCTTCAGATAATAACTTAACTCGTTTGACCAATTGCCAGTTAGAAAATTATTGAATCCACCTATAACCTGGAAGTCTCCACTTTGAGTTGTCCTGCCTTTCCAGACCAAACCAGTGTACATCTTACATGTATTGATTGATGTCTTATGTCTCCCTAGAATGCATAAAACCAAACTGTAGCCCAGCCACCTTGGGAACATGTTCTCAGGATCTCCTGGGGCTGTGTCACAGTTCATTGACACTCATATTTGCCTCAGAATAAATCTCTTTAAATATTTTACAGAGTTTGACTCTTTTCATTGGCACCATGAATGGGGGTTACAGGACTGGAAGTTGCTCTGGGTGAGTCAGTGAGTGAGTAGTGAGTCAATGTGAAGACCTAGGATATAACTATACACTTCTGTAGGCTTTATATACACTTTGGCTAGACTACATTTATTTAAAATTTTTTTCTTTAATAAATTAACCTTAGATTTCTGTAACTTTATAACCATGTTAACATTTTGACTCTTGTAATAACACTTAGCTTAAAACACATTGTACACCTGAACAAAGACATTTTTATATTCTTATTCTATAAGCTTTTTTCTGTTTTTAAAAATTTTAAATCTTTTTACTAATTAAACATTTTTGTTAAAAAAAAAAAAGACACAAACACACACATTAGCCTAGGCCTACACAAGGCCACAGTCATTGGTATCTCTGTCTTTCACCTCCACATCTTGGGGCACTAGAAGGTCTTCAGGGACAATAACACACATGAAGCTGTCATCTCCCATGATAACAATGTCTCCTTCTGGAGCACCCCTTGAAGGTCCTGCCTGAGGCTCTTTTACAATTAACTTTTTTCTTAACAAGTAGAAGGATTAAACTCTAAAATAAGGATAAAAAGTATAGTATGGAAAATAAACCAGTAAGTCATTTATTATCATTACATACTGTACACCATTGAATGTGCTTTACTTTTATGAATGGCAGCACAGTAGGTTTGCTTATAGCAGCATCATCAAAAACATGAGTACTGCATTGTGCTACCACTTTATGAATGCTACATCACCAGAAGATAGGAATTATTTTAGCTTCATTATAACTTATGGAACTGCCATTATATAGGTGGTCTTTTATTGACCAAAACATCGTGATAAAATTCACAACTATAATTGGCAGGTTTTTTCCAAATATCCAGAAGCTGGTTATGTTTCCAACAATTTCTTCCAGCTGCAATACAGACAATTATTCGTAACTTTCTTCCAGGGTTCATTGATGAGAAGTATACCCTTCAAAATGTTAAAGGACTGATGGTCTTTACTATTTATTTCTACCACTAGTTCATTCAAGATGCTGGCATCTCTGCAATCAACATAAAAATTTCAACATCAAACATTATTCTCTTTCTTTTAAACTTTTATGCTAAATTAGCACTGTATAGCCGACCACACTTCTCTTCCAGTATGAATCAAATATGTTTGTGAGATTAACGCCCAAAGAGAATCTAAATGGAACAAATTAGTGTAGTATATCAACTGAAGCAGATGCAGAAACTCACAAGGTACAAGCATGTGTATGTAATGGCATCTACTCTCTTGGCTTATAGACTTTGAAAATAATGTATAGCATATTAGACTATTTATTACTAAAATAGTGTAAGTCAAAGAAAAAGGACCAAGGCAAGTCTCAATCATTTTAGGAGGTTTATTTGCCAAGGTTAAGAATGCATCTGGGAAACAACAGAGATTCACAGGAAACTATGTGGTTCATGCTGTTTCTGAAGAGGGTCTGGGGAGCTCAGTATTTAAAAGGAAAATGGCAGGTATTGGAGAAAGAGCAAGACATTTTTTTTAAAGGGTGTGAGTAGGTAAGACACAAGTGGTTACATTCTTTTGAGTCTTTGATCAGCCATTCACATGTGCGGTGGGGTACAGGAATAGTCACTTATGCATTCATCTAGCTCTGTGAATCTGAAATTTTACATAAGATAACATAAACATAGGACAGAGGAAACAATCAGATATACATTTGTCTCAGGTGAGCAGAGAGATGACATTGAGTTCTGTCTTTTGTCCTGTACCTGTGAAGATAAGATATCAATTTACATTGTCAGGATGAAATTCCACAGAACTATTTTAGGGTAAAGACCTTGGGGCCTAGAAGATATGTCCTTTTGAGTCAATTGTGAGGGAGGGATGGAGCTTTTTAATCTTTGTTGCTATCTTACTTAGGAACACAATGAGAGGCAGGTTTGTGTGACCCAGTTCCCAGCTTGACTCTTTCCCTTTTTAGTGAGTTTGGGGTTCTGATATTTATTTTCCTTTCACAATGGAAAATAACATAAATGTGTATATGTGTATACATTTTGTGTGCATGTGCACGTATATCTGCACACACATGTGTGTGAACATATGTGAACATATGTATATACATGTGTATATGTGCAATTGTGTATGTACTTACATCTCCCATATACTATTTCAAAAATTAACATTCTATATCCTGTAACTATGTTCCAGGACAGTGACCAACAAGGTATGTCCTAACACCAAACTCCTTCATCTCTTCTCCTAAACACTGAAATTTCTGATGAGAAGAGTAAATGTTTCCTATTCCAGTTGTGTTCTGCCTTGGTTCTGTGTGTCTCAACTGATGCTCCAGCCACCACACGAGGACCAGCTTCCCATAGGCAATCTGGAAGTAGCTCCCACTTTTTGACTGGTGACTTCTTTGACTCCAGGAAGTGGGAAACTGCCAAGCACTTGGCACACATTCTTGGCACCCCATTGCATGGCACCTCCTTCCCTGTCTTCTCTCCTTCCCAACTCCCATTCTTTAAGACGACTCTCTGAATGAACAACCTACAGGAAGCCTTTGTCTCAGGCACTGTTCTCAGGAAAACACAGGCTAAGAATTAAGCCGTTCACAAGGGTGTCAAATGAAGAAAGACCTAATGATATTCACCATATTGCTTTTATCCAGGCAGAGATATAGATACTTCAGAGCAGTTTAAATATTATGAGATAAAACTGCTATTTTTGAGTCTCTTCTATTAAGCAGATAATTCAATTATAGACTATTGTCACTATTTGAAAACCTATTTTGCAGCAGATATTCTATAGTGATTTTAAAATATTTTATTTGGAATCAAAGTTTTTTTCTAGAAAAAGTACTTTCCTAATGTTAATGTAGCATGTTGTTAAAAGCATATAATTGAAGTATTTATTTGCTCCTTGTCTTTTCCAATTGAACCGCATGTGGAGATTTGGAGAGAAAATGTGCTCAGCTACAAGACTATATTTATCCTTCTTCCACGCAGCTAAGCAGGGCTGTGTGGCTAAGCTCTGGCAAAGACATGAAATAGTAAAATATGGAACTCCCAGAAGTTCTCTTAAGAGGGAAGCAAATACAGTCTTCTCAGGTGCCTTTTCCCTTCTTCTGGATGCCTACCTTGAAAATGGTTCTGATGACTGGATGGCCAGCAGTAATTTGAGCAATAAGGTGACTTTCAGAAAGGAAGCCGAGAATGGGAAATAGAAGAGCAGAAACTTGAACTCAGGGTCCCTCATAATCACAGAATCACCATGCGAGATGTGAGTGTCTCACCTCTAAACATCTGTTACTTAAGTAGAAATAGTCTATCATTTTGAGTCATTTTATCAATCACATGCATTAAAAAATAATCATAACATTAAAATTCCACATGTAGAAATTGCAGGCAAGTGTTAAGGTAGTGGTTCTCACTAGGGGTGATGTTGTTTCCAGGAATGTTTGAAAACATTCAAGCACATTTTTGGTGGTTACAACTTGAAGCAGAAAGAGTTACTACTGTAGCAGGAAGGAGCCGCAGACAAAAGTTCTCAGACACCGAGTTACAGAAGGAAGGGGTTTATTCGGCCAGGGGCATGGGCAAGACTTCTGTCTCAAGAGCCAAGCCCCCCGAGTGAGCAATTTCTGTCCCTTTTAAGGGCTCACAACTCTAAGGGGGTGCGTTGAGAGGGTCGTGATTGATTGAGCAAGCAGGGGGTGCGTGACTGCGGGCTGCATGCACCAGTAATTAGATGGGAACAAAACAAGATAGGGATTTTCACAGTGCATTTCTATACAATGTCTGTAATCTATAGATAACATAACCGATCAGGTCAGGGGTCAATCTTAAACTACCAGGCCCAGGGTGCGGCGCCGGGCTGTCTGCCTGTGGATTTCATTTCTGCCTTTTAGTTTTTACTTCTTTCTTTGGAGGCAGAAATTGGGCATAAGACGATACGAGGAGTGGTCTCCTCCGTTACTACTGGCATCAAACAGGTAGAGGTCAGAGATGATGTTAACTATGCTACATGCACAGGACAGCCCTCTCAACAAGGAATGATCTGGTCCAAATATCCACAGAACCAAAGTTGAGAAATCCTGCATTAAGCTAATCCATACCACCGTAATCCCTCACCCTACCCCTCTGCACTGCCCCCATATCAACTGATTCTTCTATACAAGAAGTTGCCCAAATGATTCTTCAGATAAACCTGCTTTGTTGGTTTACCCTTTTGATTTTAGCCTGATTGGTGTTATTTTTCCCCCAGAGTAGCAGAAAGATAGCAGTAACTTTCTAATGTCATAAAGTACATGTTCTCCTGACATTTTTTTTTCTTTTTTTTTTTTTTACTTTTTTGAGAGATTTTACTGACAGACAGCAGAGCAAAGTGGGAGTTTAATTTTAGAACAACTCGATGAAATAGCAGATATAACCCAACTGCACACACTTCATTGTTTTCTTTCTAAAGCTAAAAACATTTGCCACCGTGGGAGGTGGTATAACACATATTCAATTATCCTCCTTGCACTTTGTTAAGACTTAAAAATACTTTTTGTTCATTTTCTTATTAAAAAATAAAAGATGTTCATCACAGAATCATTACAAAAATCATTATTATTGAGCAAAAAGAAGAAAATTACTACCATCTATAATCCCAACAGACCCAGAAAAACTATTAACTCCACAAAATATATGTGTTCAGATCTTTGTTCTATGGACATATATTATATTGGTATATACATGAGACCAATCTCTTATTCTTTACAACCAGAACTTTTTTTCCCTACTTAGAAATATACCCCACTTTTAACAATAACTGTCAATCTATCTTTCCAAAAGCCCAGACCTCCCTTTTAAAAGGGAAAAATAATTTGTTATATTTCTAAATGACAAAGAGTTTCACACAGATTCACTTTCTGCTTTAAGGATGATTAGACACTCTAAACACATGGGGAATTTTCCTTACACATTAGCAAGGAAGGCCATTGTTCCTGTATTGCTCGAAGCATTCTCTACTGTTGTAGAAATCACAGCCTCCACCTATCTCCCTCAAACACTGACAAGCACACGCATATACGTACATACTTACATACATATATATATGCACATACATACACACACATTACATTTTAGATATAAATATATTTAATGTTTTATATATTTAATATTTTCCATTGAGGCCTATGAGAATACATACCTTAAAATATATAATCAAAACTCCTAGTAGGGAAAGAACCTCCCGGTTTGCTATTAATTTAAATAATAAATTGAAAGTTGTTTGAAAAAAGACAGCTTAGGAAAAGGAGCTGTCCTGCCTGGAGAAACAGAAGGTTAGGGATATAATTGGTACTTACCAAACTGAAATTGCTTTTTAAAGAAAAGAAAATCATAAGGTTGGGAATCTGTAATTTTTCCAATTGACATTATATTCCAAAATATTTTACAGGAGCTTACCAGGGAGCATTTGCCCTAAAGAATTTCAACTGGCCTGCTGTAGCACCAGACCCAAGGAGATGCTAGGTTTGCCTTCTCTGGCCTGCACTACTGAGTCAACCCCATCTATGTGTTCATACAGTAAGAAGAAAGGAGTTGAGTCTGCTCCTACTAGCAGTTTATCTGCATATGTTGTCTCAGTCGAGAAAGGAGATAATCAAGCTTATTGAAGCCTGAGTCTACACACTGTTGCTAAAGATTTAGTCATTATGGAATCATTTTGTTTTTTATTTATTTTGAAATGTACTGACATCTATTTCCTCAATTGCCTATGATAGATCCAGAGAAGTTCAGTCACGTGGAATAAGCATTGGTTTGTGAATGATGTGTTACTTTCTGATGTGAATAGGGCCATGAACTTCTCGGGGCTATTGTCTCTCCTATATGAAAGTGATGCTCTCTACTAATCCTGAATGCAGAAGCATGGGCTGATACACAAATGCTCATGTGCACGCACACACACACACACACCAGTGAAAGAGATATCAAATGTAGGTGAATTGAACTAAACCAATTTCACCAATTTCATTAAAGCTGTGGAAGAGAATTGTGCTTCAGTAGAAAACTATGCGTTGTCTGTAACACACTCTTCCGTATTGTCTGATTCTGAACTGTGTACATTGTAGACAACTGATAGCAATGCAAAATAACTATTGTGTATAGACATAAAAAAGAGTTCTGTTTGGTAGAAGGACAACCTGTTCTCCCTCTATGATAAAGCTAGTTTTGATTCTAACACAGCAAAGGGTTAAGTCAGCAGGCCTAGGTTGCTTCTATCCTGTACATTTCAAACAACAGCCCTTATTCAGGTTTGGATCTTGGTCAGTTTCTGGGAGATAACTCCGAGCCCTTAGAATAGTCTGCCTGATAAGAATGTTTTATAGGCGGGAGCGGTGACTCACGCCTGTAATCCCAGCACTTTGGGAGGCTGAGGAGGGTGGATCACAAGGTCAGGAGATCCAGAGCATACTGGCCAACATGGTGAAACCCGGTCTCTACTACAAATACAAACAAATTAGCTGGGTGTGGTGGCACAGGTCTGTAATCCCAGCTACTCTAGAGGCTGAGGCAGGAGAATCACTAGAACCTGGGAGGTAGAGATTGCAGTGAGCCAAGATTGTCCTACTGCACTCCAGCCTGGTGACATAGCAAGACTCCATCTCAAAAAAAAAAAAAAAAAAAAAAAAAAAAAAGAATGTTTTATATCTTTTTTTTTGTGCCCTGGGCCACTGTAAACTGGTTTGCCCAGATAAGCTTATCTTAACAATGTGATTTATGGTGAAAGTCTATGTTTACTCTGGGGGCTGGAGTCTGAGTAGCTGAGGTCAGTCACATGGCCACTGCATGCCTACATGATTGACCATCTCCTCCTAAAGTCCTCAGGTGAGCTTTCCATCACATGTGTTGTCACATATCATTGCTAGCAGACTTAAATGCACCCCGTGCAAATCCCCTTGGTGAGAAGTGGTTACCTGGAAGCTTGTGTCTGGTTTCTCCTGGACTTTGCCCATTATGCCTTTTTTTCCTCTACTTTCACCAGTTTTAATCTATATCTTCTTGTAATAATCTATGACCACACAAATAATAGTTTTGTGTCCTGTGAGTCCTTCTAGCAAATAGAGCCTAAGGATGGTCTTGGGAACCCCTAACACACATCCATTTGCACATTATTTTCAATAGTCTGTGTCTATAAATGTGTTTGTTTTTGGATATTTTTTGAAACAGTTAAAGCATTTTCCTGATCTCTCATGAATCAGTGAGTTAAAGAAAATCTAACATGTATGTGTTTTAAATCTGTAAATCATTTTTACCTTTAAAAAAATTATGTTGTAGCACACTGAAGTATTTTAAAAAATATATTTTGAGTCTCTCAATACAGATAAATAAACACAAACAAATATCCACCTCTCTTACAACTTTGCTACTGGTTAGTATGCTAAATCAAAGCAAGTCTAAAACTAAATTCTTCCATGTACCATACAAGTACTTGCCAGCAAACGTAAACAAAGGAGAATAAGTCATGTGTTCAGTAGTTAAGATCTTCCCAATAGCAGGCTCATGTGAGGCTCTCAGGAGGCAGACCATACCAGTTTATAGCAAGGGCTAGTAAAGCAGAGGGTCACAAGATCCCCAAAACTGCACTGATGTTATTCTACTATCAAGTTTTCTGAATTTTATAATTCATTCATGCAATTGCCATGGGGGTGTAGAAACTTACTATGCAACTACCCATGTGTAACACTTTTATTTCTCCAATGGAAAAATTAATTCTAGCACCCTTTATGCTACTAATAAACAACTTAGCTTGTGTAAATTTCCATATCAGAGTGCTAAGTTACCACTTCTAAAGGTGTTGATTTCTAATTGGGGTGCTTCCAATGATATGCTGCTTAACCACTTCTGAAGTGTGTATTCCTGAATAGGGTGCTACATGGAAACTTACACGAGGATGTAAATTCAAGTTAACTTGTATGCACAAACATGTATCACACTGTTAATACCAAAATAGTCTTAAAATAAATTCTGCACAAGAAACAAAATGTCAATGTTAGGAAAAACAACACAGAAACTCAAACCAATTATCATCATACTTTTTCTTTTCATCTTCCTTTAGGTGTGTTTTCCTTATTTATTTCATAAGTAATCATTAATCGAAAATGTGTTGAGCATCCACTATATGTAAATAGGATTGTCAGGTAATTGAGTGATCTTAATATGATTAAGTCTTAGTTCTTCAAACAGAATAGAAAGAAAATAAAACACTACTAAATTTCCTTCCAGAGAGTAATCACTTTACAAATAATGTTGTCTTTAAATTTTTTTTTTTTTTTTTTTTTTTTTAAACAGAGTCTTGCTCTGTTGCCCAGGCTGGAGTGCAGTGGCACAATCTCAGCTCACTGCTAGCTCTGCCTCCCAGGTTCATGCCATTCTCCTGCCTCAGCCTCCCTAGTAGCTGGTACTACAGGCACCCGCCACCATGCCTGGCTAATTTTTAGTAGAGACAGTATTTTTAGTAGAGACAGGGTTTCACCATGTTAGCCAGCATGATCTCAATATCCTGACCTCATGATCCACCCGCGTCAGCCTCCCAAAGTGCTGGGATTACAGGCATGACCTGTTGTCTTTAATTTTTATAACAACATTTTTATAACAACATTGAAAGATTGGTATTATGACCACCACTGCATAAAGATAAAACTGAGCTTCAGACAGGTAACATATCTTGCCACACAAGGTGGTGAATCCCAGATTGTAACCCAGATTGTGTGGTGAATACCTCCATAACCCATGTCCTTCTCCCTAGAACGGAGTAAATGTACCTCATTTCCCCAAAACTGACCTTGGACTAATAAATACATAAGCATCAGTTCCTAAGCACCTCTCCCAGGGAGAAATAAAATTAATATTCCACAAGCGACTTTATATCACAACCAGTGTGATAGATTTTATACATGCCTTATCTCATTTTCAAAAAAAATTCAAAAGCTTTGATAGATTAGTATATAGCTGAATTGATTTAGACTTAGGACATTAAGTTGATAGTCTACTAAGTTTATACACTTTTTGGAACAAAGTTTCATCATATTATACATTTAATCTACTCTATGCACATAAGTTTTTTTTTTTTTTAAGTGTTTTGTTTTATATAGTTATAGATTTACAGAAAACTGTAAGGGTAGTACAGAGAATTATCACATGAACCACATCAAGTTTTCCCTATTGTTAACCTCTTACATTATTATTGTCAACAAGAAATGAGCAAGAGAAAGAGAGAGAAGGGGAAAATAGTGAGACAGAGTGACTCTTAAAGAAAATGTTTATTTGGGAGTAGGCATTCCAGTGGGAATACAGGTGCTATAGTAAACTATGTGCATATTCAGGAAGGTAAAGGAACACGAAGGATTTTTTTTTTTTTTTAAAGGAAGATTACATACGTGTTTTGAGATAATTATCCTTGGCTACAAAGATTAGTAACAAGGGTGTTGCCAGCTCAAGGTAGATAGGCAGCTGCTGGGCAGATGTCCTCACAGAAGCACTTTTTAAATGTAAGGTTGCAATGGCCCTTGAGCAAGGGTGTGGCTTTTGCAGAGTCTTTTGTGATAATTCTTGTTACTGGGCTTTGTGGATATGAACTCTCCCTTCATGAACTTTCCCAGCTCTATATTTATCAGGATTTTTATAAAAGTGACTCTATTTTAATTCAGACAACTTGCACAATATGACACATTTGTCAAAATGAGTGAATTGGTATTAATACATTATTATTAACTAAAATCCATAATTTCAGTCCAAATTTCACTAGTTTGTACCTAACATACTTTTTATGTTCCAGGGTCTCATCAACAGATTACATTTAATCATCATGTCTCTGTTAGCACCTGTAACAATTTATTTTTGATGATACTGGAAGTTTTGAGCAGTACTGGTTGGGAATTTTATAGTGTCCCTTAATTGGAATTTAGCAGATGTTTTTCTCATGATTAAATCATAGTATGGATTTTGGGGAAAAATAGCACAGAGGTAAAGTGCTATTTTCATCACACATATCGTAAAAATGACTTATCACTGTTGATGTTAACTTTAATCATGAGGCTAAGGTAGTGTCAGATTTCTCCAATTGTTATGCAATGCAACATATTCCCAGGTTCTGGTGACTGTAATTTGAAGATACATTAATATTTCTGGATAGAGAATCTAAAAAAACTCAAGCAGGTGGGTAAAAGGTGTCTATTATTATGTTCATTATTTTTCATAGTAACAAGATTTAAAACAAGCTAAATTTTCAACCAGAAGAGAATGGGTAAATTGTGCTATAATCATATAGAAAAATGTTATATAGTGATTAAAATGTATAAGACAGATTCCATGCACATATCAACATGGATACACGTCATAAACATAATATACATTAGTAAAACATGTAGAATATTAACATGATTGATACAAGTGCCTAAGTGCATACGAGTATAGTTTGCTATACAATTCATGGGGCCTTTCAAGGAAAATAATACGAAATTACAAATGAAAACTGAAAACGTAGATACACAAATAAATATTTATTTAGATTGTAAAAAGAAATCACAACTAATTACTCAAGCCTTTTTTTTTTTCTGAGATTCCTACAGGGCAATATTTCAGGAATGCTACTTAATCGCATCCTGGCTTTCCTGTGATATTGATCATTCTCCAAGACACACAGAAAGCCAAGTATGGGGTAGGGGACTCTGGCACTTTCCTTTATTAGCTTCAAGAAAAACCCACCATCTTATCTTGTACATGTAAAAGTGTAAGCACATGAATGTTTCTTGCAGCTGTAACACTTTCTTCCTTTAAAATAAATGAATAAATAAATTAAAAACATCCAAACAATGGAATTACACATTTCTCTCATTACAGATCCAACATTTTTTTTTTCAACAGCTTTAGAAGTACAAGTGGTTTTTGGTTACATGGATAAATTGTATAGTGGTGAGGTCTAGGATTTTAGTACATTTATTATACTGATCCATTTGCATTTGTGTACCCACAGCTTAGCTCCCACTTATAAGTAAGAACATATGCTATTTGATTTTCTATTTCTGAGTTACTTCACTTAGAATAATAGCCTTCAGCTCCCTCCAAGTTGCTGTGAAAGACATTATTTCATTCTTTTTTATGGCTGAGTAATATTCCATGGTGTAAATATACCATATTTTATTTATCCACTCATTGGTTGATGGGTACTTAAGCTTTGTACTGCAATAAACATACACGTGCAGATGCCTTTCTGGTAGATTTTTTTTTTTTCCATTGAAGACTCAACATCTCAAACTCAACAGTTTTATCACCATTCATGATCTTTCCAACAAACGCAGTTCCTCCATTTGACTGTTCCCACTACTTCTCCAGAGCACCTGGATGAGGATGGTGATGATGATGATGATGATGATGATCAGGCTTGCTAACCACTCTTCCTATTTTCATCCTTGCTTTCCATTTCTATTTGGTACAGAGCAACACAGGTGATCTTCTAGAACATAGATCATGTTGTGTCACTTATTTCCAAAACTCTTCAATGGCTTCACCTTTCACTTAGAATACAAGAGTTTTCATGTGGCCTGATTGCTGCTACAGTTGGGCACTTGTCAAGCATTTGCACTTCAGGAAGCCCCTTAGACATGTCTGGAGCTCATTTATTCACTCACTTGATCCTTATGTAAAATGTCATTTAGGAAAGAAGCATCTCCAGACAAAACTACCCTCTTCAAAATAGCTCTGTACTATTCTCGTCTTTCAGCCTCTTTCCTTCTCATTATTTTTTCTTATTCTTACTTATTACCACCTAACACCTGTTTTAGTTCTTAATTATTTGTCTCTACCAAAAAAATATAAGCTACAAGAGAATAAGGACTCCTGGTTCACTGATGTAGCCCAGTGCGCATAAAGGACACTATTATTACTGGTTGCATGTGAATCGATTGAGAAAATAAATGAATAATTTGAGTTAAAGTATTTTAAGGTTATTAAAAAGGTGGGCTCTGAGGAAAGAGGACATTTCTAGATTTACAAAGAGAGGGAAAGGGAAGGAAGAATTGCATGTAGTTTGACCTATAAGGGAGAGGTGAAGACAAACACAAGGTCACCGAGTAAAAGCAGCAATCGATATACATAGAAGACAAGGGGATAAGGAAATAAATGTAGGTTGGTTTCTTGGGTCTCAAGTTTGTATAAAGAAACATTGCTCAAAAGACCTTAAAAGTAGATTAGAAAAAGGTTGTGCCACATCTTACATGCCATGATAAGAAATATGTATTTGTTCAATTGTCAAGGGTTTATGTTGAAGGTTTTAAAAAGACAATTATACAATCAGAGACATGCTTCAGAAAAAGTAATACATAGTTGTAGAAAAGATGAATCAGTAAAACCATGAGAATCAGAGAATGGATCACAAAACTAAGGCAGTCATAAAGGTTTGAATTACCTGTACCTTTATGCTGTCCACAGACAGGCTCAACAGAAGTATACACAATTAATCATAATTAACCCTGCCTGCAAGTTAAAGTCACCTCGGAAGCTTTTTAACAACCCCAAGCCTGGGTCACACCCCAGATCAATTAAAGGAAAGTATGTGGTATAAGACTCATGTATCAGGATGTTTTTAAAAGTCTCCAGTAGATTCGGGTATTCCAGGGTTGAGACCTACAACCAATAATCAGGGAAATTAAATTGGCTAAGTGATTCTTAAAGTGCTGGTCTCTTCAGCATTAACTGGGAATTTGTTAGAAGTTTAAATCAATTTCTAATTTGTTAAAATTAAAACCTACTCAGACCTACTGAAATGGGAGAGGGGGGAGCAGCAATATGTTTTTTCACAAACTCTGCAGGTGATTCTGTTGCACCGAAGTTTGAGAACCACTGGCCTAAGGTTGTCCCATTCAAGGGGGGAAAAAAAAGAAAACAGAAAAAAAAAAATACAGTATATTTTATGGGACATACTTATGCTAAAACAGTTTTTGCTGCTTATCTGAAATTTACATTTAATTGGATATCTTGTACTTTACGTGTCAATCCTAAAGTAAAGGATAAGATGACATTGCAGTAAAGCTAGTTTTTTAAGCTTAAATGCTTAGGTCAAAATGGCATTAGCAACTAAGAAAAGGAAGAAGCTACCAGAAAGTACTAGCTTAGCTGAACATTATGAATCCGGTTGTAGACACCTTGAGATGAAGTCTTTGGGTAAAGGTATCACATAGACTATATTGAAAATAGGCAGATATAAATATCTGCTTAAATATGGTAATTAAGAAAGCAATAAAGGAAAAGGTGTCAAAAGAATGCAATGTAGGGAACATATCTATTTCAATTAGGTAAGAAAAACAAGCAAGCAAATCAGATGAAAAAGAGGTATTTCTTTATATATTTCTACCACATTTTGTGTGTATGATCATTATAGAATATTAATTAACTGTTCAATGTATGTACAAGGTACCAATAAGCTCTTTGAAGGCAGAGACTATACATATTATATCTTTAAAAAAATTTAATCACCATAAGCCATACCATAGTAATATACACAGAGAGGCTATTCAATTAACTATCAATTAACCCTATTCAAGAGAATGATTGGATTAATATTTTGGAATTAAATGAGAAAAAAAGGTGTTTGTGTTGTTAAGACATGATTTGGAATGAAAATGTGCCTATCCCAACAGTGTGCAGTAATTTAAGAGTTCGGCTCAAAGATGGAAACGACACAGCAGCAAGTAGTTTTATTTCACTATTAAAACAAAAACCATGAGGAGAGGGGAGGTTAATATATATTTTCTATTAATACGGTATGAAGTAACTTAAATAGCTTAAAAAACAATGACACAGGATATTAGAATGGACACCGGGTCTGAAAGGACATGGGGAAATTATAAAACTGTCAAGCTGGAAAAACAATGATATATAAAGAGTGCTTAGTACTGCTTTATTTCCTAAATATACTTGTGTTTTAATGGACAATAAAGGCATTTCTTACAGTAATCAATGTATTTAATGGAATGCTTTTCTTACTAGAAAATGCAGATGTTGTACTTCTGACCACTCAGCCTCAATTGGCTTCATGGTAGGTTGTACTATCATTAAAAAAGGAACTGGTTGTAAAACTAAGTCTTCATCTCAGTGGAGGAATTTATGGCTCCAATAAAAGAAAGAACCCCAAGATTCACTGACTGGACTCTACTGAAGAAAGGGAAAGTAATGCTTAGGAGGTTTTCTGTACTATATGACTAGGTCATAGTAACAAAGGTGGGTGGATGTAGTGAATAACTGAAGATACTAAAGGAAATAGTTCAGCCAAAGGAGAAAAACAAGGGATGAACATTTGGATTGTTGAAATAAAAATGAACCTCATTCAAGAAGGTGCAAGTGAGAAGTAATTTGTCTATTTTACTCTGTAGGATCTTGGTTGGACATTTCTACTCCTCCAGTAAATCACTTATGGAAACTGCCTCTTTGGACAATGTATTAGTTTCCTATTGCTGCTGAAACAAATTGCCACGAGTTATAGTGACTTAAAACAACACAAATGTGTCATCTTATAGTCCTGGACGTCAGAGTACATGTTTTCCTGGGAATAAAATTCAGGTGTGGCTATGCTGTGTTCCCTCTGGAGGGTCTAGGGGAGAATCTGTACCCTTGTCTTTTTAAACTTCTAAAGACTGCGGGCATTTCTTGCCTCATGCTCCTTCTGCCGTCTCCAAAGTCAACAAAGACCAGTGTTATCTTGCATCAAATCACATAGACACCGAGCTCCTGCCTCCCTTTTTCACTTATGAGGATCCTTGAGATTACACTGGGCTAACCTAGATAATACAGGAATATCTCCCTCACCTCAATATCCTGAACTTAATCATATCTGTAAAGTCCTTTTTTGTGCATGTATGTGCTTTGGAAGGTAACATATCCATCGGTTCTGTGGAATAGGATATAGACATCTGTGGGGGCCATTATCACGCCTACTACAGACAGATAATATCTTTTTGATTTGTATTGAAATGTATATGCTCCATAGTAAACAGATTCATAAGCAGCTGAGCATGGTGAGACTTCCCAGGTATGAATGATCATTTTAAAGTGTGTCTGTGTTCCTTCTGCTTTGTGTCTCATCAGCAGTAATAAACCTGGCTATTAGTATTTAGGTGGTGATATTTTTACTTACTCAGAAGGCAAGAAAGAAGGCATTATAGTTCTTTTATAGATCTCAAGGCTATTGAAAAGTCACCACGACTAAGGCCTTATTATATCCATGAAATATATTTCACATAAAAATGTACAAGGAGAGGTATATAGTGGAAAGGGCAATATTTCACTTGGTATGTTTTTTTACTATCCTCATTCTTCACGAAAAAAAAAAGAGTTGGGGGGAAGTCTCAGAGATGCAGAACTACAATAAGAGAAGATGAAGCCATCTGCATTGTTGAAAGGATAGAGAACACCAGTGAGGTCACAGAAGCATCACCAACATGGAGAGAAGATCTGAGTGCAATAATTAAACTTGGCAGGGTGCGTAGACAATAGCGGCATGTGTCCAATAAGAAACAGGGTAATAGGATGGCAGATAGATGCCTAGTTGGGAGGGAGGGAGAAAGTGGGTAACATTAAAACAGAAGAGAGGAACTTATGAGTGGGTCACTTACGATAGAACATGAAGTACATGGGAGTATAAAGGGTTTAAAGGAATTCAGAAGGGAGGGCAACATCCATTATGGTAATGTAGGAACTGAGATAACAAAACCAGCATAAAAGAAACACAATTACAACATGAAAAGCACGTTGTTGTTAATGTATTATAAAAGAAATTAAAGGGGACTCAATGTTTCAAGAGGCCACCTAACAGTGAAAGCTCAGATCTTACACAGAAGGCTCTGTTTTTGAAGTATGCTCAGGTAAACACTCATTGTGGATGATTATACAGGATCAGAGTTGGCTGGGAAAGCTAGACCAAAGGCAGAATAAAAAATGTGAGATAACAGACACATTATCTGACGTAAAACCTTTGGTCTTATTCAAAAGGCCCATGAACAGCAGGGAAAAGTAGAATGACAGAAAAAAAAAAAATGCTTTTCTGTTTTCTGTAAAGTTGAGAAGCAACTTGAACATGATGTTGTCTGAGAAGCTATGTTAATATAATAATGTAAATGTACTCAGTCTTTAATTCCACAAAAGCCAGTTGAAGAGATAGTGTATTTATCCCAATTAGAATTCATAGCAGTATGGAATGGTAAAAAATATTCTGGAAGATGAGTGCTGGGAAGATGTTTACTGTTGTCTTTCTCAATTGTCACTGTAACAATCTCTGTGTTTAGGCTCCATCTCAAACGTTCTCAGTCTTACATTGTTTTGTGTTTTTGGTTTGTTGGATTGCTTACTTTTAAATTATACAATAAATATTCCAAAGCATGTTTGTTGAGATAGAAATCCAAGGAACAGAAAAACCCTTAAAACATCCCTCTCCACCTACTCCCTAGTATTCTCCCCAAAGGTAAACACATTGATGAACCTAGAGGGTTTTCTTTCAGACAATTGTTGGCATATTTACAAATATAAAATGTATACACAAATATTTAGGAGGATTTTAATGGAATTATGCATATTTTTCTATTACTTTATCTTTAAAATTATGTACTGCATATCTTTCCATCTCTCTTTTTGTCTTAAAACTTTTATATAGTAATTCCACTAAGTCATTCCTTATTGATAGACATTCTTTAGATACTTTTGATATTTTCCATTATACAAAAAATTCTATGAAGTGTCCTTTATATTTATCTTTATACATGTACACATTTTTTTCCTTGCAGGGCAAACTGCTAGGAGTATTTAAGTCGAAGAGTATGCACATTTCATTTTCTTTAAAAAATAAGAATTTCTCAAATTTCTCTCTGAAATCATAGTAGCAGTTGACTGAAAGAACCTGTCCCCCCCAAGTACTTTTGCACATTAAATATCATCAGTGATTTAAATTTTCAAGGATCATGAGTCAAAATTGGTATATTATTGGAATTTAAATTTGTAGTTACATACTTATTAATGAAATTTAGTATCTTTCCAAATGTTCAGTGGCAATTTGCGTTTTATTTTCTGAAAAATTGACTGCTTTATATGTCACAGATTTTTATACTAAATTATTCATATTAATTTATTAATTGAGAGAATCTTAGTATATCATGGATATGAAATATTTGTCTATTTGTTTCAATTATTGTATTCATTCTGTCATAGCTTAAGTTAAAGATATTTCCTTTTTTTTTGCTCACTTGTTTTTTTTTTTTTTAATCAGTAGCATATATTGTATTTCCTATAATACTTTTTCTACACCCATTAAGTTAATCATCTGGATTTTCTTATTTAGTCTGCTATGATTAACCCAACCTTTCTTTCCTAAGATAAACCCACCTATTACAATTCTTACTGCTGAGTAAAACGTTATGCAAGAAAACAACAATCATTTTTTTATCCTCATGAATTCTGTGTGCTAAAGGTCAGGGAAGAACTTGGCAGAGTAACAAAATTTCTTTGCTCCTTGTAACATCAAGTGAGGTCACTCAGTGGTACTCAGCCAGCAGATAGGCCAGGCAAGAGGTTTCAAAAAGGATGTCTGGAGGGATGGCAAGAAGATTAAACTTAGTTGGGACTGTTGGCTATTGTCTTTCACATGGCCTGTCCATCATGATAGTCTCAAATACATCATGAGGTTCCTCTCCAATTATTTTGATTGCTCAGTTACACTTCATTTTCTATTTATGTTCCCTTGACTTTCCAATGTAGAAGACAGACATACTTCTGAAAGTGTTGCTTTTAAGCTAAAAAAAAAATATATAATTATATTTCTTTTAATATATTAAAAAGGAAGGTATTCAGTAAGATGGAGGGAGTCTTTCTTTCTCCACATATATAAATAAACGTATACATGAATGAATAGAAAATAGAGAGAACTTGACTTAAGATTGTTTTCTTTATTACCATGACATCCCAATAATGCTAATAATACATCATGGCAATCAATAGAGCATTAGAGAAAGAGTACTGGTCCTGGCATTAGAAAATCCAGGTTGCAGCCCATCTCTGCCATTATTAGTTTTGGATATTTCCAAACTATTCCAGCTATTGTTGAATCTTTCCAACAATTTTCCAAATATCATGCATTTCACGTTCACTATTTTAAAAAATTGACAGAATAGCTTATCCCCCAGATCGGTTGTGGGAATCGAATGAGTTCTTTTGTATAAATGTGCCTCATAAATTTTTGTGTAGGCCAGGTGCAGTGGCTCATGTCTATAATCCCAGCACTTTGGGAGGCCGAGGTGGGCAGATCACCTGAGGTCAGGAGTTCAAGGTCAGCCTGGCCGACATGGCAAAACCCCATCTCTACTAAAAATACAAAAATTAGACAGGCATGGTGGTGGGTGCCTGTAATCCCAGCTACTCGGGAGACTGAGGCAGGAGAATCCCTTGAACCTGGGAGGCAGAGGTTGCAGTGTAGCGAGATCGTGCCACCACACTCCAGCTTGGGCAACAGAGCAAGACTCCATTTCAAAAAAATTAAAAAATATATATATTGTGCAATTATAAAATATCATTATGATTTTTATTTCATTTTGATTTAAAAACGAGAAAGACCTTACAGAATCTATGTCAGCTAAGATTATCTTTATGTATATGTACAACAGAAAACTCAACAACAAGGGCTTTAAAAGAATGGATTTTCTCATCCTCACATGCCATTAGCCGATGAGTAGGCAGTTGTTAGTGTTGCTTCAGCAGCTGTGTGATACCATGTGTGTCTCAAAGTATTTCTCTGTGCCCTGCTACTGTCCACAGGCTGGCTTGCGGCTTTATGTTTGTGAAGGAAAGCTGCAAACAACTATTACAGCTCCAAAAATCACATAATTGTTCAAGGCAGGAGAACAAGGGAAAAGGCCATCTTTAACCCTTCTATCAGAAATGCAAAAGCCTTCCTAATGACTTCTCTGCAGATACTGTATTAGGACTCACTGATCACAACAGAGGCACATGCCCTTCTCTAGATGCATCTGCTGAGAAACTGAGCAATTCAAACACCATCCAGTGCCTGCTCCATTCTAATTGAAATTCAAATAGAGATTCTATTAGCAAGCTGAAGGGGAAGTGGGAATTGCGGAAGCAACTGTGTCTATCACAAGACTTACGGTGAGGCAATATCTCTCTCTTCAGGCCCTCACCCACTCTCACAACAAAACCACCCCATTCGTAAATAATAATAATAACAATAACTAGGATAAATATCTAGCTTCAGCCCAGACAACTCTTTTCAGCTCACCCCCTTTTATTAGGACCATTTGCTAAACCTGAATATTATTTAGGATCTTCATATTTTTAATCAACTGGTCTTCAAGTACCAAATTTACTACTTTATAGCTAAATGCACTCCCTGGATCTTTGGTGGGAAGAAGTTCTAATGTAATATAGGGGTGAGATGTAGAATACAATCCATAATGTAAAAATTATGACAACCATAAATACTGTTGCCATCTTGTAACATTCTGAAAAATTATTTCTCAGGATAACACTAATGTAAATGGTATTCTATTTAGGAACATGGAAAAGCTTTACAGGTGCTACAAGGGGCCTTAAGGCCTTCCCTACATCCTACCTCCACCCACTTTCATAACTTAATATGGCTCAGATGGGCCACATCATGTTTTTGAGCACTTATTCCAATCTAGCTATTGAGCCAATTATGCTACCATTTTGTCTTTCACAACCTCAAGAACATGGAAAAACGCACAATTATTCCAATTTTATTAGGAAGGAAAAGACTTCAAAAAGTAAAGTCATATAGTAAATTCAGTTAAAATTCAAATAATTCTATTATTAAAAGTTATAAAGCCAAGAATTCCTACCGACACCTTCCTGAATCCAAACGTTATTTCCTTGCCACTGTTTACGAAGTTATTAAGAAATTATTTGGGGAAGATAGAGAGGAAAAGGGGTCCTTGGGAAATTTTTGTTTCTTTTAAAGCAGCTCCAGAAACGTTTCTTGTGTAGCAGAAAGACCTAACTCTAAGAGTTGGGTCAGCAAGCTTTGATATGCACATACAGGCCATTAGAAAACTGAGTCTACCCAAACATGGAGATTCCAGTTGTCTTCTTCCTTGCCCATGTGCCTGGAAACATGGCCTCCCCCCATATATCCCCACGTGTGTAGAACATCATGGCTTCCTGTATTTTCATATTAAAAGGCTAGGGTGGGAAGGCCAGTTTTTTCAGAGGCTACATGGATGACATGCCTGGTCAAACCAATCCCCTGAGCCCTATGCAAATCAGACACCGCCTCCTCATAACCGGCTGACGTCCGTGGCACGCAGGGTTTCCTCTCTTGGCTTTAGAGACCCCTCTTCTGTCTCTGTATGGGGGAGCTTCTTCCTTCTTTCTTGCCTATTAAACTCTCCCTCCTTAAAACCACTCCACATTCGTCTGTGTTGTTTTATCCAATTCCGGGCAAGACTAAGGATCCTGGCAGTCATGAGAGCCGTCTCACCACTACGCAGTCATACAAGGGAGAATATAAGTACAATATATAGTTTCATATTCTATGCTTCTTACCTTAATATTCTCTTAAATAACCCAAAAAGCTTTCTATTTACCAAAATGCCATTTTACCTAAAGTTAACTGCCTGCAAAGTGGTTAAAATGACTCTTAAAGAAAAACGGAAAAATTACGTTAACACTTGTAACTATCAATACTTACTTACCAAGACTGGTATTATTATCTAGAGAATTTATATCACACAAACCAAAGATAATAATTAGAACATTGAAGAATATTCTGATATTACTAGGGATTTTGTGAAACTTCAAGAAATGTTCTCAAGCCTCAATAGCCATCCTTATGCTGTGAAAATTTTGTTTTGTAAATGAGTTGACTATTTTATCTAAGTAGTCAATAGCTAGATTTCTAAAAGCCAGTATAAAATCCCAAAGATTGAATACCTCCAAAACAGCTACAACTTCATTTGGCAAACCCTTGTTGCCAGTAGTCTCAAAGTGCTGAATGGTAACAATACATTTTCAAACATGACAAGGACAACAAAATCCATTAAATTAAAAAAAAAAAAAAAAAAAAAGCAAGAGTAAGTAAAACTTGTTTCAGATGTGATTCAAAGGTAACTTCTATCTCTCTTGTGGAAGGTGAAAAAGCTTATTCGATGCAAAAATCTGAGACAGGCTGTACAAGGACATACAAAGCCGTGCCTTGTCTTTTAGTAGCCAGGTCTAGCTCACCCCACTCTTGGACGGTGGCAGGATGGATGCAGAAGTGTACTGTCGAGTGGAGCGGATGAGATGCCTCTGTGAGACCATTATAGACTAGGACACTCTGAAGTGGGAGACTGTGAAGGAAAGAAGTAATCTGGAGATGGAGGTAATTAAAAAATAATGCTGCTTTTCACTGAAAACCACTGGGAGAAGTAAAATGTTTTAAGAGCTTCCAACTTTTAACTAAGGTGATGGTTGCAAACTAAAGAATTGTTAAAATATTTACATCTTTAAGTGCTTGTGTACAGATTCTCTCCTTTTGACATTATCCCCAGAGAAGACAAGAATATGCTGAAAGCATTACTAATATAGTTGATTTTAATTTCCAAAGCAACCCATGGAGACAACTTCTGAAGAAGAGTGAGATGGGGCGAGATAATCAAAAGTCATCCCTCCTTTGCCTGAACTGCATGAAAGAGATTTTATGTGGCCCTTGAGCCAGAAAGATTTCTTTGCTACTGTTTATTCCATCAGTGTCACCAGACAGCAGTATCTCATAAATAAAGCTGATTTACTATGCTTTGGTACTGAAAAATTATTTGATTATGTTAGGCTCAAATTAAATAGCAAACGTATATTGCTTCTTAAAAATGAGCTTAAGATGATGATCTCATTGTTCATGAATCAATGTGGCCAATATTTTTATTAGTAGTTGTTTTAAGTACAGTTACTAATAAATATTTATTTTCTATCAATATTATTAAGGGTGTGAATTATATTTATTGATATAATTTATTTTACTTTTATAGCCATATTCTTAAAGGAAAGATATCAAATTTCCTTCTTACTTAATAAAAAGAAGTTAGGAAGCCAGAATTCTGTCTTATTTTCTAGAAAATTGATTCTGTGCCCATGAGTGACACAAAGCAACTCTGTCTGTAGAGTGACAGGCTCAGAAAATCAAATTTGGTTTGTGTCATTTTCTCAGACAGAGCAGACCTCATGCTGACCCTTGTGCACATTAAATCTTAGTCTTTAGGTTTAAGCTCCCTGTAGAAAGTACAAGGATTTCAAGCTTTGCCACTGTTCTGCCTTACATAATATATTCAGAAAAAGACAGCACAGAAATCGTGGTTTTTGTATTTACTCACATCATGTAGGTACCACTAGGATGTCATCAATTAATGTCATATTTCAGAGGCATCAGCAAAGCAAGATCCCTTATTCTGCCTCATAAATTACCCTCTCGTTCCTCTTCTTCTTCAGACATTTGCTAGTGACCTTTATACCTGATGAGTTTCCAACAAGTAACTGTGCATCAAAAAAGCCTAAAGATAAACTTTGTATTCATCATCAACTTCCTTCTGTCTTGAATAAATACACTAAAAAAAGCCATGAAACCAATATTGTTTAAGCTTTGGCTTTTCTGACATTGGAACTGTAGAAGCCAAAGAAAAATGTTTCCTTCCCCTTGTGAAGATTCAATGAAAAACTCAGCTGATACAAGGAGATTAACAGGATAAATGGAATACAATTTATTAACGTGTATGTAGGGGAGAACCACAGTGTAATTATCACCAGTGCTCCAGTGGGATTCAGAAGATTATACCCCATCTTTAGGTCACTGAATAAATGGGAATTTGGTTTGTGGCAAAACAAAACATGTTATTGGAGAGGAAGGCCTGTCTGACAAAGGTGACAGTCGTATTATGTAGATGAAATTTTACAGGTAGCATCTTTCAGAGAGTTTAGATGGTTAGTATTTCTTACGACTCTTAAAAGGTATCAGACTCTGCATTAGTCCATAATCAGACTGCTATAAAGACATACCTTAGACTGGGTAATTTATAAAGAAAAGATGTTCAGTCAGCTCACAGTTCTGTGGGCTGTACAGGAAGCATGATACTGTCATCTGCCAGGCTTCTCAGAAGGCTTCAGGAAACTTATAATCACGGCAGAAGGTAAAGGGGAAGCAGACATGGTTTTCATATGACTGGAAGGAGGTGGAGGAGGGAGATGCTACACACTTTTAAACAAGCATATCTTGGGAGAATTCTATCACAAGAACAGCAAAAGGGAAATCTGCACCCGTGATTCAATCACATCCCACCATGCTCCTCCAACACTGAGAATTACAATTCAGCAGGAGATCTGGGTGGAGACACAGAGCCAAACCATATCAGACTCTCAGTTAACCTTTCCTAGATCTTTTGAAGGGAAGGCCTCAGAGAAAACCTGGCTGCCTCAGTGAAGATTTTGTCTACAAATGCAAATATCCCCCACAAAAGATAAGTGTTGCAGGGCTATTTGTATTTACAGGCCCCATGAAGAGTCATCTGAAAATATGATGAAGAAATACCTTTTAGGGTGAAATACTTTGATTTTCTTCAGCATCCAAATTGTGTTTTGACATTTTCTTTCTCTGGCAGTTTTTATACTTATCTTAAATTTTCTGCAGTGAGAGCTCCCTTATTCTCCAGCAATCTTTTCGTATTTGCTTTCTACTTTTGTTTCTCCTGTGGAAGTACTCCTTACAAATCCTCAAATTCTGAACTATTTCCTTTATTATGATTATTTCCAAATTCAAATGATATCACAACTGATAAATTTTGCCATTCATTTGAAACTGTGGCATCGTAACATAATAAAACAAAAAATTTACATCACAAAAGCCTCTGTTGGGCTAGGTGTAGTGGTGTGTGCCTGTAGTCCCAGCTACCTGGGAGGCTGAGGCAGGAGAATCGCTTGAGCCCGGGAGTTTGAGGCTGCAGTGAGCTATGATTGTACCACTACACTTCAGCCTGGGCCACAGAGTGAGATTCTGTCTCTAAAGTAATAATAATAATAATAGAGTCTCAGTTGGATAATTTTTGTATCAGTAATCTCATCTCCACCATTTGTATGTGCACAGCTTCAAGTGTTCCGGTTATCCAGGGTAGTAAAATAAAGCATTATTTAGAGCACTCCTTTCTTGGTTATCTGATAGTAGTTTTTCACAGCCTTGAAGCTATTTCACAATTCTATAAACTGTAGATAACTGATAAACATGCAAAATAATACTTGTATATGCAAATGTGAAGACATTCTATCTGGTGGAAACTCAGTTGACTTTCCTGTTTTTTTCCATTGTGGAAAAAGCCAGTTTTCGTCCATTTCTAAATGTATTTCAGCACGGTTTTACTTCATATACATGTCTGCTTCTTTAACTTTTTTGAACTCATTGTAACTGTTTCTGATTTCTTCATTAATAATTAGTTAATAAAATCTCTATATGTGTCCATTTTATATCTGTATGAGAATCGAGATATTTACCTTTTTGTTTTTTAATTTTCTTTTAACACCAGGCTTCACAGTCCAAACAACACTGTAGAATTTGACACCACAGACAATGGAGAGATGTGGAGTATGTCCATTTAACAGTGAATGCATTTGGTCTATGTATGTGAAAATGACAGAAAACCTTTTTAAAATTTGTAAGTAATTTATAAATTTCTCAGAAATGCTGTCAATTACATAAATTAAGGAAAAAAGATTGAAACATTAAAACAATGAAAATGCAGTACTTAATTGCCTCCCATTTTCTTTTTATATTTATTGACCTGCAAGAATTTAAGGGAAAAAAAAAGATTAAAGAAAATGGCAAAAGAACACTTTCTTCTGACTGTATTTAGAAAGAAATGCTAGGCCGGGCGCGGTGGCTCAAGCCTGTAATCCCTGCACTTTGGGAGGCCGAGACGGGCGGACCACGAGGTCAGGAGATCGAGACCATCCTGGCTAACCCGGTGAAACGCCGTCTCTACTAAAAAAATACAAAAAAAATTAGCCGGGCGCAGTGGCGGCGCCTGTAGTCCCAGCTACTCGGGAGGCTGAGGCAGGAGAATGGCGGGAACCCGGGAGGCGGAGCTTGCAGTGAGCTGAGATCCGGCCACTGCACTCCAGCCTGGGCTACAGAGCCAGACTCCGTCTCAAAAAAAAAGAAAAAAAAAAAAGAAAAAAAGAAAGAAATTCTAGATACAGGAATTTTACAGAATCTGTAGCTTTTCGAGATGGAGTCTTACATTTGATTCTTCTCTGTCCTTGCTGTGTCTAGGCTGAATGCAATGAACAGTGATTCCATCCTGGGATCCTGGGCACCATAGCATATGGAAGGTGAGTTGACAGAGGACAGGGTCTCCAGTCATGAACAGTGAGAGTTAAGATTGTGGCTCCACGATTTACTAAACCTGTGAATTTGGTCAAGTCATGTAACTCCTCTGAACTTCAGGTAGCTCATGTATGAATCTACGATACTGATAATAATAATATGCTTTACAGGTTTGCCTGAGCTTTAAATAAGAAAATATTTCTGAAGCACCAAGAACTGGGTCTGTTGTGTGGTAGTGAGTCAATAAACACTATTATCACTATTCCTTATTTGATGTGCTGCCAAAGAGCTGTTTTACTTTTTACCTAAATGCCAACATTGTCAACTAGATTCAAGAATTACCTAATGCAAAGAACATCTCATTATGTGCCTACAAGAAGGAAGATCTGTCTTATAAACATAAAACCAAGAAATAAGGCATCTAAGACAAAGACGTATATAAAATTACTTAAAATACTATGTTTCACAAGCATAGTATCAGTTGATTAAATAAATCGACCATTTTGGTAAACTTCTATATCAACTACTCTTGCAGTTAAAGAGATCTTACCTAAACAGTAGACTTTACATGCGTTAATTCAGAGATCAGCCTAAATGTACCTTTCACCTCCGAAATCTTTTATTGTAAAATAATGTATAGTCTCCACTGGACTTAATCTCAATTGCACTTAAATATATGTGTGTTTTCACCGGGGCCTATTATGGGGAGGGGGAACGGGGGAGGGATGGCATTGGGAGTTATACCTGATGTAAATGACGAGTTGATGGGTGCTGACGAGTTGATGGGTGCGGCACACCAACATGGCACAAGTGTACATATGTAACAAACCTGCACGTTGTGCACATGTACCCTAGAACTTAAAGCATAATAAAAATATATATATGTGTGTTTCTGTGTGTGTATTTATACATATACATGTAGTTTATGCCTGTGCGTTTGTGCACATGTACATATATGCGTATATGTGTGTATATGTACATACATATGTGTATATATGCATGTACATGTGCACAAATGTACATAGATATATGTACATGTGCACAAACACACACACACTACCACTATTGGAAACAAAATATCTACCTATTTAGATTATTAGACAATGTAAATAATAGTTTACTGTCACAGAAAAAACCCAAAGTCTAACTAACTGCATGATTTGGAGTCAGTAATGAACCCACTCTATTTTAGTCTATTACCTCAATGGCAGTAAGAATTGTAGATGGTCAATTTCTTTTATACAATCATGTAGTAAAGTCAAATGAGACAAAGTATGAAAAAAATCTAAGATCAGTTTGGAAGACAATGTGTGCTCTACAAATCCAAGCTGGTACTGCTCTGAAAAACACAAATTTAAGCAATTCAGATGTGGTAACTAGATTGCTGATGCAAAGATGGCTTTACTTTCCCACCTGTTCATTCTACCTACACACTTTCCAGATGCTGCTGTATAATCTTTCTCTCAACCAAGCAATTACACCACGTGAATTGTGTGGTTAGTCAGCTAACCATCTGCTTTCTAGGAACAATCATGTAGTGTTCACAATTTTCTTGATTCAAGCCACAAGGAAGACGCAGAAATCTCAGGTGTAATATTTGAGACATTCTTTGTTTTTTAAAAAATAAGCCATATGAATGAGAAGATTTTAAACTGCCTTCCTTGATGTGCATGTAAAATTTTTGCTGGCAGTTGAAAACATGTGTTGGGAGGTAAGGAGAGTCGAGATAATGGTCACTTAATATGTAAATATAAATATACACATATTGCTATTTTTTTCTTGACTGTACTTTTCCCCAACACCCCAAACTATGAACAGGCTGTAAATGTATGCCTCCAGACACGCAGACAAAAGCAGCAATCTTAATTAGCCAAATTAAAACAGTAAGATACATCCGATTATCCCTTTTTAGTTTAAACTAGCTCCTAAAATGACAACTGATGTGAAAATAATTAAACCAAGACAGACTGGAAAAAGAGGAGAAATAATGTATTTAGATTTTGAAGAGAAGTAATTAGCTTTGGCAGGTTATTTATTTATGTAAATTGAAAAATTAGCTCTACTAGGCAGAGGCGATACATTCAAGTGTCTGCATTTCTGGCACGACATGGAAGAAGAAAAAAGTTATAATGAAAAGCAACAAGATGAATTTCAAGCAAGAAAAGACTCCTTAAATTGTTACTTTTTTAAAGGAAGACAGATTCTCAAAGAGAATAAAATTCATAAAATCTGTCTCAGTAGTTCAGCACTACTGCTGATGAAAAAAATCTTACTAATTTCCTGAGATTGCTTTTCCTCAATACAGATACAGATTTCCTTGATTTAAACAGCTGTCTTGGCTTTTCTCAGTCTATGTTACATTCATAAGTTATTCTTCCTTCAAATTGTCATTTTATACAGCTCTACTTCATTGAAACTGCTTCATTTTCAGTAGAAATCTAGACTAGTCCTTCTCACTTTGTCCTGAACTTTTTATATGCCATCCATGCACACACCCTTTGCTCAGTTTCACCTATGCAATGAATTCAACCATCTCCGATAAACTGAAGACTTTTAGATCTGTGAATCTAGCACTGTCATCCATACTTAAATATATAGCCACTTACACTGTACTTAAATATAGAGCTCTTCACACATGCTTTAATTTTTCCATCTTTCCTGCAAAAACTATTTGTTCATTGCTTTCTACGTAAGAGGAACCCATGCTATGATAAGGCATTTGAGCACTAGGTATAAAAGAATACTTCTAGAGTTTAAGTATTGCACAAGTTTATCCTCTACAAGTAATAAACACAGAAAATAAATGCAAGTGTTCTGATAGAAGAATGTACAGAGTATAGCGGAGATGCAAAGAAGGGCATGGTAAATTCTAGTGTTTGGAGTGTGGATTTAGAGGAAGGATGTTTGCTATGAAAAGATTTCTTTATAAACAGCTTATGCTCTATTCTCCCAATGTCCAAAAAACATGCTTTCCTTAAGTAAAAATATCTATTTTAGATAAATGAAATTATTGTGAATACTATTGAGTGCTTTAATTTACCATGCTAGTGAGATATAGCTATTACACACACACACACACACACACACACTCTCACAGCACACAGTATACAAATTAAGTGCTAGGCTGCATTACATAGTACTGGTAAAGTAACCAGAAACTAGTAATTAAAGCCAAACCACTCCTTAGCGTCAATCTTCACATCTAAAATATACCCAGAAGTTTTAATGTATAACCAATCCTGGTTATCCTATAATTTATGTGTGTAAACTGGCATATCCATTTGTCGTTTCAGCAGAATTCAAGAAAGCTACTGGTTTCAAATTTTTATTAAATATTAACTTTAGCAATCTCACATTCTTCTATGATTTCCTTCTGTGCAATGAGACATGCTTGAAGAAAAGGAATTAAGTAGAAAGAAATATCTGTGATCTGAAGCTTAAGAAGAAACATACTATGTATTCACCAGTGTCTCCTCTTTATCTTCACAAAAGAGGACTACATTTCTCAGTGTTCCTGGATCTAAATTGACAGCATATGACTGTGAATTTCATCAATAAGATCATAAGCACAAAAGGCAGTTAAGAATTGGTACACATTCTTCTTGGTATCCCTCTCACATCCATTCAACTGAAAGCAAAGATCTTCAGCATGGTGGATAGAAATGACTCAGACCTTGAACCATAATTTGAGAACAGCCAAGGAGTACCACCTAGTACCACATATGAGTGAGAAATAAACAATTTTTTAGGTTAAGCCACTGAGATTTGGAGATTTATTTGTAATCACAGCATAGATTAGTTTATCCTGACAAACACAATAAGAAACTATTTGATCAATCAATGCTTTGTCTCCTAAGTGAAATGAAAAATTAACATAAAAAACTATTGGTTCTTTCCCAGCAGCATACAGTTAATATGAATCAAATATTGCATAGTATTAATATTTTTGAATTAGAGCTCTGAGGACAAATGGCCTGGATTCAAATCTTGAGTTTGTCTTACTAGGCAAATGAGTTTGAGCAAATTTTCCTGTGCTTCATTTATTTTATCTATAAAATGGAAATGTTAATACTATTTCCATAAGGACTAAATGAAGTAATTCTTGTAAAGAACCCAGTACAGTCCCAGCATATAGTAAGCCCTATTGAGAAATATTTGCTGCTAATATTACATTTAGATATAATATTTATACAGTTCTGAAGGGGTATGTTTTAAAATTTAAACTACTATTAATATAGTTGGCCAAAATCTTTTGCAGTTCTTTACAATAGTCTCCATAGAGGTTGACTGAGATGTGTCATGTGACAAAATAGGGATGTTTCTTTTCCTGAGCCCTGAATCTCTCTGACAGTCCCTGACCAGGTACCTGCCAAAACTTTACTTGTGCAGCCATGCGATGTATTAGATAAATGGAGACATCTTTCTAATGCCAATGAAGTTTTATGAACAGTGGCAATGCCTATTTACAGTCTCATTAAACCAGTATACAATTCTACTGATGCCTTTTACTTTGTGCGTTTATGTCAATGGAATGGCTCACAATGACAGAAAGAGCATAAGAAACAATTTGGGTTGCCACGAGGCTAATCTAATAAAGAACTTATGAATATAACATTTTCTTAAATTCTATACCATATTTCATGCAATTATGCTCATATGCAAAAGAGATGTATTCTCATTTACATCTCAAAGAAACTTGGAGCCTGTATACACAAATAATCATACTTATGCACTTCAAAAAATAGACATATATTGAAATGCATGGATTTATGAACAGTGTCAGGTATTTCATGATACATTTGAGATACTCCTGGACAAAAGCACCAGATGTAGGCATCTTAGACTCTACTATAGCAGAAAGAAAAGTATTTGTTTAAATATGTTTAGGCGACTTGTTCCTCTGTTCTTTTCTTATATACCTGAATACAACGTTTTTTCATAGTTTTGGCTTATACTTACAACCCTTGATAAGAGCTTCCTGTCCTATTTTATAAAACAGTGTCACTCTGTGACTCTGAGTTTGGCAAAGCCTGATCTCCTAATGTATTCCTATGTTAATGACAACTATGATGGTGATAATATGATAAGATTAACAAATATGTTAAATGTATTTATTTTATCATTTGCCAGATTTACTAAGCTTTTTCCCTTAATCCTTAATTCTAATTATAACACCGGAATAAAATACTATCATCATCATTGTATAGATTTTTTTAAATGTGACTTTCAGGGATTAAGAAATATACTGAAGTTCCACAACTAGAGGTTAGATATGATAGTGGTAGAATTTGGACCCCTCAGTCTATCTCCAGTCTCTATTGAACCACTGCAATATACTACTTCCCATTCACTTTATTTTCCATTCATGCTCTGTCATATTTCTTGATGCATAATAGTTGTGACTTATCTAAATTACACAAAGAACCCATGAATCATGTCTTCATAATTATGCTGTTTCTTAATTCAAGTGATATCTCTTTCATTATGCTTTGCACAAGAAAAGAAGGTCCCTCACCTCTCCTTGCTTCAATTTTCTCAATCGCTAAGTGGATGGATAAATAATTCCCTCCTTACTTAAGATTTCTCTTCTTTTTAAAGCAATATTGATCAGAAGGAAAGCATAGATTGGTTGGAGGTAGAATAATTACCAGAATCCAAAATAATCTCAAAGCAAAACATAAACATTTATGAAATTAACAAATATTCATTCAACTTCTGGTACTGCTGTGCACTATTCTAGATACAGAAGTAACAAGAATTGAAATTAGGGTGGTGGTGATAGAAATGAAGAGGAACAAATAAGATTTTACAGGTGAAGCTTTGCTTCACCTGTAAAATCATGTCAGAACTGCTTTCCATCAGAATTGCTATAGCTAAGAAAATCAGCTCCTTGAGCAAGGAGGCCCTGGACTTGTTTTGTTTTGTTTTGTTTCATTTTATAGAGATAAGATCTCACTCTTTTCCTCAGGTTGGGGAACAGTGGAGCAAGCAGAGCTCACTGCAGCCTCAAACTCCTGGACTCAAGTGATCCTCCTACCTAGGCCTCCCAAAATGCTGGGATTATAGGCATGAGTTACCACAACTTGTATTCTTGTTAATTCTGTTATTCTCAATTAATTACAATGGGCATAAACTAACGCTTAAAGTTCTCTGTGCTGCAGGTTTCTTTTGGGGCCCTTCAACACTAATGGCCAATGTGCCTTTGATTCAAGATTGATTTTAATTCTCTAACAAGGAAAGGAAAAGAAAATCTCAAAGGTAACATGAGCTGCTCAGTAGCATATCTGTGAAATCTTTCCAGCTTGCAGACAACTGCAGCTTGTCTCTCTGGTACTCAATCTGTGGAGATAGGATTTTGATATCTTTTAAATCTTATTTTACATTTCTTTGAGAAAATTGTTTCTAAACCTAGCACCTCTAGTATTTCTTTTCTTTGAGACGGAGTCTCACCATGATGCTCAGGCTGGAGTGCACTGGTGCAATCTCAGCTCACTGCAACCTTCGCTTCCCCACAGGGTTCAAGCAATTCTCCTGCCTCAGCCTCCCAAGTAGCTGGAACTACAGGCGCGCACCATCACGCCCAGCTAATTTTTGTATTTTTGGTAGAAACAGGGTTTCACCATATTGACCAGGCTGGTCCTGAACTCCTGACCTCAAGTGATCCACCCACGTCAGCCTCCCAAAGTGCTAGGATTACAGGCGTGAGCCACTGCATCTGGCCATAGTATCTCTATTTTTAATTTCTAAGTTACACTCACATTCTCATTCTGTTGTGATGCAGTTTTAATGATGCTGATTAAGGAAAATGCCAGAAAGTCAATAGTACATGCATGTAGATAATTTATAACATTTGTTTTACAATAACCTGGTAAGAAACACTAGTACACACAAACACATGATTTATTATAGTTCTCATAACCTCCATTTCCAGCTGTACCACCCTAATGTATGTGACTGTCATGATAATTGTAGAACCCCTTCCTACCAACATGGCTCATTACCTACAAACCTGGAAAGCATTTAGCTTTTTTATCACTGATTTTACATATGATTGAATGCAAAAATGTATAGGATGGCATTATGTAAAGTGGCAAGCATTACATGATATCCACTACTATTATCTTTAATTACTGTGCATTAAAACTTTATTACTTGAGCAGAGTTTTATAATTTTTCAGTTTTTAAACTTTGGAAAAATAATTCTCAAGATCCATTGGTGTAGGTAAGAACTATGGTTTTAAGGATGTTTGTACAGCAAATAGCTTTAGAAAACAGAGTGTCTCCCTTCAGGGTAAGAAACAGATTTGCTTGCTGTTGAGGATAATATAGATAATGTCTCCCTGCAGGGCAAAAATCAGGCATGTTTGCTAACAGTCCCTTATAAAATTGAGGGTTAACGAAGCTCAGGATTTTTCAGCTAACATATGAACCCTCTGTGTGTGCAGCGTCGACCTGGGCCCATTTCCATGTTTCCTCTGTGGAACTCAGAGGAGGCAGGAAGCAAAGTTGTTGTAAACATGAAGTTCACACTGCCTGGTGTTCTCTGAGTAATAAAGTCCTCTGTCTCCGACCCAGGAATCTTCTATCTTCTGCCAGCATCCATGAAGCTGTACAGGCTAAATTGTTGGCTTGTAAGCAGGGTAAGATATCAGACCCTTCACAGTTCTTGACAGCACATGAATGTATTATCATTTTTAGAAAAGGGAATGGATATTTTCCCAAAATAAATAAAGAAAATAATGTAATTTGCTGTAAAGCTTGATGCAATAACACTATTATTAAAAAAAAAAAATCAGGATGAAAATGTGCTCACTTGTTCTCATGCTCTCTCGCTCTCTCCTCTCACTGTTTTTCTCTCTCTTCCACCCTTTCTCCCTTCCTTCCTTCCTCCTTCTTCCCCTATTGCGTTATATTTTCTACGCTTGTTGAAGTGTGTTCTACAGTTCTATCTGTCTGCATTAGCATGTTCACTGTTCCAGGAACAGCATGTCCCTGAAAATCTCTGCTGGATATAAAACTTTCAAGCATAACTAATATGACAGCGAAATGAATTTCATTTAAATGAACAATACATTCCTTGGCCTTCATGGGTCAAGGTTACAATAGAGGAAACTCCCTTTGTTTACAATCATTTGTCTTCCGTCCACAAAAACCTAGTTAGCCCAGAGAGCCTGTATGTACATAGGGATGCCTTTATTCTTAACAGCATATTGTTTTTGGAAAACAAAACAGAAAATAGCAAAGAGATGACAAATTATAGTTCAGGTCAACCCATTGAGTTTGTTACCATAAATAAACGGAATAGTAAAGTGACTACTAAATCAATAGCTTTTTAAAAATATTTTAACAAAATTAGAAATACGATAAAGATAAGGAGTAGTTCTCTGGTCAAAGGGGAGTGAGGGTATCAGTAGAAATTGACCCTAAATTCTGAGGTTATCAACTAAACCATTGTTGACTGCCTGGCTGGAAGACTTCAACCTTGTCACATGAATTTACTACCCCATGCTAACTCTCTGATAAATGCCATTGCTTTTTCTGACTCTTGCCTCTGCAAAGGAGGGTTCTGTTTTCTTATAAATCCTTGTTTTCTACATTTTTTTTCAGGAAAAACTGAAGCTATGGATGTCACATACCAAGCCTGTTAGCCCACAAAACTGGCATAGATGCAGCAAAATATTACTATCAGTCCCTGCTTTTCAGTATTTTTCATTCATTCATTCATGCATGATTCAACTGTACCCTGAGCCCCTGTAATGCATGCATCAGGCTGAGAAATAGGAGATTAAAAAATGAAAACTAACAAATGTTATTCTGGGAAATTTTAAAGTGATGCTACCTAAACAACAACAATAACAACAAACTGTGTGGGAGAACACAAAAGAAATGAAAATCACACTTGCTGGGTAGTCTTGAAAGTCTTCAACCAATTTCAATCAATTTGCCAATTGATCTGCCTCTTGAAGAATAATTGGGTATTTTCTTAGATTAAAAAAATGTAAGGGCATTATAGGAAACGATATAGCAAGATTCTTACAGTCTAGTGTAATGAGTTAAGATGTAATTTTGAAGGCAACTGGGAGTCCACATGGTTTTGGAAGCTGGAAATTTGCATGATCATCTTTATTTATTAGAAAATAATTCTGGTGACAGTATGGTTCATGTTAGGAGGAACCAAAAAGAAGCCTGTACGATTTTTAAAAGTTATACAATATCAATGAGAATGCCATATTTGAAAGGTATTATGAAATAGTTACTGTGATTGCAACTTACTGTGGAGCATGAGCGTGAAGACTCAAAAGTGTCTCCATGTGTGACTAGGACACTATTAACTTAGAATAAACAAAAAGCTAGAGCATTTTGCATGTTGTAAAAGAGCGAAAATACAAAGAGTTCCTTTTTTTATGTCAAATATTTGTTGAGTATGCTACACTCCAGTAAAAAAAAAAAAAAAAAAAAAAAAAAACCACACAATAGACAAAAATAGTTAGATATGTGAATATGAGACCCAGGAGGAAATTTGGGTTTGGAGATGTAATATAGAATTGTGAGTCTTATGTAAAAAAAGTAGTAACCACTGATTATATGATGTGCCTTAGGGGAATAGCCGAGATTTGGAATAATATAGGACCTAGGAGGGACTTCTTTGGAATGCAGCACTATAAGGAGAGGGCAGAGGAGGAAATTGGACAATTTTTTTTTTTTTGAGAGAGAGTCTGGTTCTGTTGCCCAGGCTTGAGTGCAGTGGCATGATCTCAGCTCACTGCAACCTCTGCCTCCTGGGTTCAAGTAATTCTCCCGCCTCAGCCTCCCAGGGCACGTGCCAACACCCCTGACTAATTTTTGTAGTTTTAGTAGACATGGGGTTTCACCATGTTGACCAGAATGGTCTCGATCTCTTGACCTCGTGATCTGCCCGCCTCGGCCTCCCAAAGTGCTGGGATTACAGACATGAGCCACCGTGCCCGGCAAGTTGGGCAAATTAAATAGCAAGATCAGTGGTTATGATTACAGAAGATCATGCAGGAAGACAAAGGAAAGAAGATGATCAGAGAGTAGACTAAAGTGGTCAAGTAGTATATACCATTGGCTTGTCAGTTAATAGATCACTTATGACATTAATGAAAAGTATTCCACTAGAGTGATGGGAAAAGAAGCTAAGGCTAGGCTGAGAAGTAAATTGGAATCAAGAGAGCAGAGACAGCAAACACTTACCATATTACAGGCTACCACAAGTGGGACATGAGATAACCCAGGCTGATCTAGTCTGTGGGTTAAAAAAAAAAAAAGTTCTCAACTGTGTCTGTGGCTGTTCTTGCTCCCATCATCTATCATAGCACCACAATTCAGGCTCATTCTTGGTATGGGGAATAAAGAGATGAGAGAATGGAAGAAGGATTATTTCACGTGTGTTTCAGTTTCACAAAAGATTTCCAAATTATCTCAAAAGTTATAGTGCAATCACAGAGACACACTGACAGGACTAAAAGAAAATAATACAGGCATGCTTCGAAAATATTATGGGTTTGGTTCCAGGTCACCACAATAAAAATAGTATCTCAGTGAAACAAGTCACACAAAATTTTTGGTTTCCCAGTGCATATAAAAGTTATGATTATACCATACTGTAGTATATTAAGTGTGCAACAACATCATGTATAAAAAATCATGTACATATCTTCATTAGCAAATACTTTATTGGTAAAAAATACTAAGGATTATCTAAGCCTTCAGAGAGTTGTAATCTTTTTGCTGGTGGAAGACTTTGCCTAGATGTTGATGGCTGCTGATTGATCAGGGTGGTGGATGCTAAAGGCTGAGGTAGCTGTGAGAATTAGTTAAAATAAGGCAACATTAAAGTCTGCCATATTGACTGACTCTTCTTTCCATAAAAGAATTCTCTGTAGCCTGTGATGCTGTTCGACATTTACCCACAGAATTAGATTCAGACTTCTCAAATGCTGCAGTTCCTTTATCAGCTAAGTTTTTATAATATTCTAAAAACCTTTGTAGTCATTTCAACACTGTTCATATATCATCTTCTCTAGGAGTGGATTTCTTCAAAAAAAAAAGAAAGAAAGAAAGAAAACACTTTCTGTGCTTATTTTTAAGAAGCAACTCTTCATCTGTTCAAGTTTTATCATGAGATCGCAGTAATTCATATTCAGGCTCCACTTCTCGTTCCAATTATCCTGTTATTTCTACCACATACAGTTAGTTCCTGCACTGAAGTCTTGAATCCTTCATAGTCATCCATGAGGGTTGGAATCAACTTCTTTCAAATTCCTATTAATGTTGCTATTTCGACCTCCTCCCATGAATCTCGAGTGTTCTTAATAGCATACAGAACGGAAAATCCATTCCAGCAAGTTTTCAATGTACTTTTCTCAGATCTGTCAGAAAATCACTATCTCCAGCAGCTATTGCCTTATTAAATGTATTTCTTAAATAAAAGAAAGGTGAAATTACTCCTTGGTCCATGGGTTGCAGAATGAATGTTATGTTATCAGTGTGAAACGAACATTCGTTTTCTTGTATATCTTCTTCAGAGTTCTTGGTGACCAGGTACATTGTGAGCGAATAACAATATTTTGAAAGGAATGTTTTTTCTGAGTGGTAGGTCTTAAAAGTGGGCTTCTAGGCCGGGCACAGTGGCTCATACCTGTAATCCCAGCACTTTGGGAGGCTGAGGCAGGTAGATCACAAGATCAGGAGATTGAGACCATCCTGGCTAACATGGTGAAACCCCGTCTCTACTAAAAATGCAAAAAAAAATTAGCCTGGCGTGGTGGCGAGCGCCTGTAGTCCCAGCTACTCAGGAGGCTGAGGCAGGAGAATGGCATGAACCTGGGAGGCAGAGCTTACAGTGAGCCGAGATTGTGCCACTGCACTCCAGCCTGGATGACAGAGCGAGACTCCATCTCAAAAAAAAAAAAAAAAAAAGGCGTATAATATTCAGTAAACCATGCTGTAAACAGATGTACTGTCATTCAGGTTTTGTTGTTCCACTTATAGAGTGCAGGCAGAGTAGATTTAGCATAAATTTTAAAGGCCATAGGATTTCTGTGAATGAGCATTGACTTTAAATTAAAATCACCAGCTGCACTGCAATAGTCTCTATCACAAGAGCCGGACTGTCCTTTGAAACTTTGATGCCAGGGATTGTCTTCCCCTCTCTAGTTACGAAAATCCAAGATGGCATCTTATTGCAATATAAGGCTGTTCCATCTACATCTAAACCTATTTAGTGTAGCCACCTTCATCAATTATCTTACCTAGATCTTCTGGATAACTTGCTGCAGCTTCTACATCAGAACTTGCTGCTTCACCTTGAACTTTTAGGTTATGAAGATGGCTTCTTTACTTAAACCTCATGAACTAACTTCTGCTAGCTTCAAAGACACTTGTAGCTTCCTCAACTCTCTCAAGCTTTATACAATTGAAGAGAATTAGGGCCTTGCTCTGGGTTTGGTATTAGCTTAAGGAAATGTTGTAGTTTGATCTTCTATCTAGACCTCTAACACTTTCTCCATATCAGCAATAAGGCTCATTTGGTTTCCCATCATCTGTGTCTCAATTGAAGTAGCACCTTTAATTTCCTCGAAGAACTTTTCTCTTACATTCAGAAGTTAGCTAATTGTTTGGCTCAAGAAGCATAACTTTTGGCCTAAGTCAGCTTTTGACATGCCTTTCTCACTAAGCTTAATCATTTCTAACTTTCAATTTAGAGTGAGAGATGTGCAACTCTCCCTTTAACTTGACCACTTACAGGCCATTGTAAGATTATTAATAGGCCTAATATCAATATGGCTGTATCTCAGGGAATAGGGACGGGCAAGGAGAGGGAGAGAGATGGGGGAATGGACAGTAGGTGGAGCAGTAAGAACACACATCATTTATTGATTAAGTTCCCTGTTTTATATGGGCATAGTTTGTGGAGTCCTAAAACAATTACAACAATAACATCAAAGATCACTAATCATAGATCACTTGTAACAAATATAATAATAATAACGAAAAGTTGAAATATTTCACAAATTACCAAAATTGATGCACAGACATGAAGTGAACACAAGCCGTTGGAAAAATGGTGCCAATAAACTTGCTTGATGCAAAGTTGCCACAAACCTTCACTTTGTAAAAAATATAGTATCTGTGAGGTGCAAGTAAGTGAAGTATAATGAAAAGAGGTCTGTCTACCTGTACTTTAAAACTTTATCCTAGCACTGGACCCCATTATCATTGTACACTATACATTATTGCTTTTTGTATATTTTATAGTAGAATTTTCTTGCATTATTATTAATATTCTAAAAGTATTATTTGTATTTCCTAACTTTTGAAACTATGTTTCATCATTAGAAATATGTAGATGACTAGGAATCACTAAAACAGTAGTAAAATGTGTCTCTCAGAGAGGCCCTAACCCCAATCCTTTGGTAATTTCATCCCCACGGGTATTTGTATGCAACCCTAGGGTAATTTATCCCCCTGGATGTCTCCGTGCTTCCCTGTTCTGCATTTATGGGCTAGTCCGCTACAGCTACTATATGAGGACTGGTTTTTATTTCCTCATCTCCTGCTTTATCTATCCTAAATCTCAGCACATTTTGGTTGTCAGGTCCTCAGGGCATGCCTATTGTCTCTTCTAAACAACTACTGACTAATGCCTTCACTAAAATTTTCACTGGAATCACAGCTGTCTCCACAATTTGCTGCATCCCATCTTCTTTCTTTGAGCCCCAGTGAGGCTCTAAAGTGTCAAAACTGGGGACTAGGGGAGTTGAAAACAGCACCTCTCCCTCCTCTGAGTTTAATTCTGTTAGAGAGGTAGCAAGTGTTCTGCTATTCTCCTCCCCGATTCAACCATACACACCAGAAGATTCAAGACATGGCGCCATGAAAGTTGGGCTGACAGGCAAACCCCAGTACCAAGCATCCTGACACACTGAATCGTGCCTTGCCACTCTGAGAAGCAAGATTTTCTCATTGCACCAAGAAAGGAATTTTTGGCCCTTCTCTTGGTATAGACTTCTTTTAAATGGCTTGTTCAACGCTTGGAATTGTCCCCCTCTAAGGCTAGTGCTCCCACCTTGGCATCGTCAATGCCTTTTCATGCTCTTTCCTGTCCCCATGCAGTTCACTAATCACAGTAGCTAATATGTGTTGACCTCTGGCTCTGTACCCAGTACTGTTATAAGTGATCTGTTATGCTTATTTTATTTAATTCTCAAAAATAAACTTACAAAATATTAATATCGCCATTTTTACAAATGAGAAAAACTGATTTGTAAAAAATAATGTAAGCTTGCCAGTATTTCACCAAACCAGTCCTGGAACCAGGGCCCCACATCTGCTGGGCTGCAAAGCTCAAGCTCTTCTCACCATGTCATTCTCTAAGTGCCATCAAGGCAAGTGCTCCATCTGCATCACCCTCCACTGCACCTGTAATTCCTAGAGCTCAACATGGCATAGAGTGGGCGGGAGTGTCAATTAATATTTGCTGAATGAGTAAATCATGATGGGAAATAAATCTCTCCCTGTAGCAGCATTCATAATGGACGTTGGAATTTGTTTTGGGATGCAGGCTGAGACACGTTTTATGAACCTCCAGCCAATCAATAATGTACTACATATTTATTGTAATATATGTATGCTTATTCTTCTGGGTTTGTGAAAGAAATAAAGAAAAAGAAACACAATCCCTAACCTCTTGGGTTTTATTAGTTTATTTAAAGAAACAAACAAACAAAAACACCTATTTGCTTAGCCAGAGCTTCTCATTTTGAAACCCTAACCAGAAGCTAAAGGTCTAGGGAGAACTGAGATGTAATCAGAAGTGGTCAGCCTCCCAGGAGACAGAGCAAGCCAGAGCAGTGCTGAGAATGAATCTGGAGTATCCAAGAATAACCTGTGTCCTACCATGAACATTCACCAGGCAATGACTAAAGATCTCTTGTTCAAGCCTTTTCTTTTGGGCTCCAGATAATAACTTACCCAAATCAAACTATGGACTTTTGAAGTTCCAGTGGATGTGTAATGAGCTCCTAATTACAGATCTTTTCAGTCCAGTAATCAAGACATTTGCTGTGCACTCAGCCTTGTCAGTAGTGGCAGCAGAGACCAAAATACACTCATCCTGTGCATTGATTATCTTCCATTTGCTCCTTCAGCTTTACTCTTTGCATTTTTCCATCCTGCTTTACTCTAGAGAGCTGATCCACAAAAACTGCATCAACAGAAACAACAGGTCCCTTGTCTTCCAGGCTGGAGTGCAGCGGCACCATCTGGGCTCACTGCAACCTCCTCCTCCTGGATTCAAGCAATTTTCCTGCCTTAGCCTCCCGAGTAGCTGGAACTACAGGAGCATGCCGCCATGCCTGTATAATTTTTTGTATTTCAGTAGAGACGGGGTTTCACCATGTTGCCCAGGCTAGTCTCGTACTCCTGAGCTCAGGCAATCCACCTGCCTTGGTCTCCCAAAGTGCTGAGATTACAGGCATGAGCCACCGCTCCTGGCCCAGGTCCCATTTTCTTTTATCTGATTAGTTCTTCTGATGGGAAGCAACTGCAGCAGTTTTGAGAGAAGAAAGGAAGAGAGGAAATTCAGAGAATACATTAATTGCCCTGGCTTCTCTCTCTTTTCTGCATCCGTACTACTTGGAATAGTGATATAGAGTGCTCTCTCTGTCCTCTCCCTACCTCCAGTGACTCTCTGTTTGCAGGGGTGGAAATGCTGCCTCTGTCACTTTTCCGTAAGCACACTTCATCCTGTGTTGCCTTTTTATAGTCTGTCCACACCTTTGTGGATGGGCTTTCTAATACACTTTCCTCAAAAGACTCAATTTGAGGTATAAGCATCTGTTCCTGCTAGGATCCTGCCTGACTGACAAACAAATACTACAGAGATACGCTTTATGAAGAGAACAAAAAAGAAATACTCTGCCCACAGGAAATGAAAACAGACCTTTAAAGGTTTGAGAAACCACTCATGATGAAGCTATAAATTAAGAACTAAATCCATACATGGACACTATTAAATCCAAGATAAGTCTTCACGTGAAAACCAAAAAACGAAATTCTAAGGCATTCTTTCCCTAGTTCTGGAATTATGTGCTTTATCCTGCCTTCTGAAACAGGAAAAGAAAAAAAAAAGTCTTCATTTTTCTCAAGGGCCACCACAATCATGCAAGGAAAAGACTAATGAAGGATTACGCATACACTGATCCACAATCTCCTACGACTGTTTAATAGAAATCGCATGTCATTTATTATATGCAAGCACTTCCTTAGGAGTACTCTTAGGAGTTATCTGTAGGAATGTTGTGACCAGAAGGTGAAGGCTTACAACAGCCTGCGGAGGTGCGAGTTGGAATGTGTGCCATGTGCAGTTTAGGAGAACAAAAATATGGGGACTAGGAAACTGTCCTAGTAAATCACCACAAAGTAGAGGAAATGCTATAAAAGTGATAGCCAATCAAGGTATATTCACTGTTCTCCAGGATGTCAATTTCAAATTTTGCCCTGCAAATTCAGCAATGCTCAATGTATTTACTTGACATGTTTATAATTCTTTCTTTATTACACAATCCATATATTTTACATTTAACCAGGTATCTTCTCCATTCAAAGAGACAACTGTCTTCTGTCTTCTCCTTACAATGACTCAGTAGAATTTAGACAAGTGAGCAGGAGAAGGTTTACACTTTCATCTTTATTTGGTGGTGCTCCCCACATCATAGGCAAGAGCTGCATGCTCGCTAATTTGCTATTTCCACATCTTAATGGAAACAACTGCTATCCGGAGAAGTTTTAAGAAAAGTGCATTTAGGTGACACATGTATAAACATTGAGACTGCTTGGAAAGGGCAATGATTTCATGGTGGGGAAGGGAACTCAGGTTTTGTTTGATTCAGGCCATAATAAAGACAACTTAAGAATCACAATCTGTACTGACAGCTAGTCAGGGACTAAATCTCTCTGAGGCATATGACAAAAACATTTAAACAGTTCAAAGCTCTGTTAAAATATCAAGTCACTACCTAAGAAAATGGAGATAATACACCCTCAGATTGGTTGAAGTTGGAAAATTGAAGTTTACTGAGTTTGATTCATTAGAGACCAAATGGGTTTCTTAATGAAATTATAGCTATAGCCATAATAAAACTTACGCTGATTAAGGTTATGTAGCTATGTCATATCTTAAAATTCTAAGTTACAGAATTTGATCTTTAATTTTAATAGATATTTTAAAATATTTTATTTAAAATTTATGAAGCCATTGTCTTTATTTCTATATTTTTAGTGTCACTTAGACTGACTTAGCTAACAACAAAATTCAAAGCCAAGTCTTTCATATCTAGATTATATCCCATTTTGATAATATATGACTTTTCTCCTTTATGTTGAGGTACGTATCTTCCAGACCTACATTTTTGAGAAGTTAAGCCATCAATTCAGATACAAGTTCAACACAATTATAGGCAAAAAAAAAAAAAAAAAAAAAAATTCTCATTAATTTTCAGGATGTAACTACAATGTGCTGATTGAGAATAGAATCTAATATGCAAAGAGGTACCATTTCACTCTTTCTCCCCTCTACTCATTTTCTCACACAACTCAAAAGAGAATCTTTTGGCCTAAATCTTAATCTTCTCATGGAAAAAAATATTATCTCTGCACTTTGAAGGTATAGGAATGTAATAAAATAAGAACTTGGAAGATAAGGCCCCGATGCATGCTGTTCACTGTTTTAAAAGTTCAATTGGCCTCTCAGCTACTGGCTTCACCATGTTGAAATGCCTTTTACAGAGATAGATGGTCCATTCAGTAGTCATCTGTTGCTGGCTATGGCTTGTCATTATGATCCCCCTGGGTAAAATGCATTCTCAAAGTGCATCTTCCTGTCTCATTCTTGCTAGCAAATGGGTAAATGGGTAGTTTTATCTGCCCACTTGCCACTAGAGTATGATCATATGCTGTAACCTCTGAGTCCCAAGAGAGCTCAGAAATCCCAACATTGAAATAGGCATTGAGCCAAGGCAAAAAAAAGCAACAGAGGTAATAGGAGAAAGGTAAGACAGAAAAGACTGCTTTATGATATTCAGCTCATCTCTAAAGACTTTAACGTTCTAATGGGAGCTTAAGTTCATCAATGTTCCCTCTGCTTCCCTCTAAGAATGGAGAAAGAACAAGGAGGTGTTCTTATAGCTTCTCATAATTAAAAAAAACTGAAATCTGGTATCAAAATCAGAAATGATAGAAGCATCAAGAGGGAGCACAATACTGCACACAAAGTGAAATCCTGGCAAATGTTCAGTTCCGCTTCAGGATTTTAGTAATTCAAATTTGCAACAGTCTCTAAAGGGTGGATTACTTTTCTTATGAAATACTGTGGACGAAAGATAAACAAAAAACTTAAGTTGAATTTCTAATCAAAAGCGAAGACTCTCAGATGAGGATACAGGTTCACAAATAACTAGTAGAAAAGAATAGTCAGTGGTCTCCTTGAAGTAAGAAAATATTAAGGTCAGCTATCGATTTTTTTTTTCTTTTCTGTGTAAAGGTGTCTTCAGACAAAAGTAAATGCTCCTTAGACTCAAGAGCTAAGAATGTTTTAAATTAACTCTCATGACTTTCATGAAATAAAAGTTCAGCTCAAATTCAAAGGACAACGGGCCAATTTCTTAAAATTTAAAGTGTGTAGGAGCATCTGCTGACAAATCATGTTAAAGGTATTAGGAAATAACTGTCACTCTAAAGAATACTAAAGCTGATAAACGGTGTCCAAGCCTATGTGTAGAAATACATACAGCATGGATGTGAAAGATTGATGCATAGAAATACTATCCAGGAAAACTCGTGCATATAGATACTTTTAATACTATCTCCTCCAAAAGCATTTCTGAAACCCTGAGGGAATGGTGACACAAGAAGTGGTACTGGCACCAAGCCATATATCCAGTAGGTGTCATGGATCGTGAAAACAAGAAAAATCTTTCTCTACTCCCATGTTCCTCTTTCCTAAACACTAGGTTTTTAAATCTGTTAATAATAAGCCAGCCTTAAGCGCTGTTCCCTATCATGCTATTTGTGTTGTAGTTCGATATAGTTTGAGAATTACATCAGTGTCAAAAAGTAGAAAAAAAGAAGGAAGTATGTATCATTACTCAAAATGGAATCCTTATCGTTCAGCATATTCATAGAGTTCTGTTTTTTTCAATTCATACAACTATTTACATAAGCCAAGCTCCAAGAAAAATTTTTTATAGGAACTTCTTTTTATTCTACTTACAATTATTTTTTAAAAACTTTTATTATAGTTGTTCCTGTCCTAAAAGTAACTCATGTTTATTATTTTTAATTTGCAAAATACTGGACAACTGAATGAAACATATTATATAACCTATAATTGCATCACTTATTGATTATCATTGTTAATATTTGTTATACTTCCTTCTAGTATACTTTTTGTTTATATATTTAAAGAGTATATTCTGCTTCCCTAGCTTGGGATGTCAAATGAGATTTACATCCTTTTACATGATCATATTACTCAGTCACCCAAGCTAGAGACTTCGGACCCATTCTAGATTCCACACTTTTCCTCACACACCACTCATTCAACGTGTTATCAAATACTGTAGATTCTATGCCCTTTCCATCAATCATATCTAATTTTTGCCCCCTCTGGCCACAGTGCTACTGCCTTTATTCCATCTATACCACTTGTCATCTTGGCTGTGGAACTTCAACTTATTTACATCTCTACTTCTTCACATAGAGTTATCCATCCCCTGGCCCTGTCTTACCAGTCTTTACTCAGGCTGTATCTACTCCTCTGTTTCCCCTTCATGTTCCAGTTATTCTGATCTGCTTCCATTTTTCTAAACCACCAAGCTAATTCATATCTTGCCTATTGCTGACTTTGTCTGCTCACTTTATTTCTATATCAATGATACCCTCATCATTTCCTCTCTGAAATGCATTCTTGATCTTCCCATTACTTTCCGGGTAGAATCACTATACCCTTGTTTATGCCTCACACCATTTGATATCTTTATTTATCTAGGTCTGCCTTCACCTTTTTCAGGTTTGTCCCCAGCTCTGAAAACTGTACTTCCTGATGTCAGGATCTCACCTTATCCCTTTTCGTGCTCCCAGGATCTAGAATTCAAACCCCAATACAAAAGAGATGTTCAAAAGTTCTTAGAATAAATTAATAAACAATAGGGAAGAATAATGATCTGATAAATGCCAACCAAAAACTTAAGTTGAATATGATTTAGACAACCATGTTCTTCTCATTCCTGTGCCATCTTCACTCTACATGTATCCATTTCTGACTTGGTTGCACAACCACAAATGAAGGGCAAATGCAGCGTGTTTAAAATCCCCGCAAAATGACAATTCATAAAATGCTGTAAAGAGATGAAACTCAGCAAACACCACAAAGCCATTAGGATAAAATTATCAAGCACTAAATCTGCTCAGGACAGCAGGGAGCTTATGAATAGTCACATTTGTTTCGGGATGTTTGTTTAGAAATGTTCCTATAATAAATGTACTAAATAAGATGCATAATTTAGCTCCTCTATAGCTTCCTGGCTGGTTGCCAGCTCCAAACTCCTGCTCCACCTCTCCCCTCCACTCTTCTGTTGATCTGTCACCATCTTTCTCTGGGGTTTGACTCAGCACCAAGGTTACCTGTTGGCCTAGTACAGTCTCATTTAAAACATCATAGTTGTGCCTGATGACTTCATTTCTCCCACAATGGTTCAATTTACGTTTTCCTTTGAAATAAGGAAGTTCTCCCCAGGATGACTTTTTCCAGCTGTATTACATGCATTACATGCATACCAACAGAGTAAAATGAAACAAAGGCAACTATTTCCTTTATTGGGTAAATGAAAAAAGGAGAGTCCTCAAATCTGCCTCTACTTATCACCATGAGATTTGTTAAGATTTCACTTTTTTCATGAAACCCATCCTAGTCAGTGTTCAAGCTTGCTTTTTTTGTTTGCTCCTATGGAGCCTCAAGTAAAACTCAATAAGCTGAGAATCAAAAGTCCTTGTTTCGAAGTAGACAATTAAAAAATGATTTGCTATTTGGTGAGATTAACCTTCTTGACTTTACTTTCCTTATCTTAAAAAGATGAATAATTATTGTCAACACATTTGAAAGTGCAAAGCCCCCTTTCTATGCCCAACCCCCTGACATAGTTATTTGACTTCCTTACAAGATCAATATGGCAAAAGAGTCCAAACATCGTTCTCATTTTTCTTAAGGGAGTGTGTAATTCTTGAGTTAGGCAACTATAAGTCTCTAATCCTTTCTTTCTGCTTGACCCATTACAATCTATATTCTATGAAATTAATAGGCTTGGAATGTTAGGCATAGTCCAAATCTAGGATAACTTCTGGGAAATACATATGATAGTTCTGCCAAACCAATCTCTTATCTGGTTAACAGAATTGGGCTCAAGAGTCTGGAAATCTATGAAAGCTGACTAGAATACTGATTTAAAGTAAAAATCAGCTTCTCATGTAATAAAAATGACCCAAGAATTGTCACTTATGGTAAAACATGCTTAACATGCTTTCAATACCTTAATCCTTATAGCAACCCTATGAAGAAAACACTATTGTTACTGGCATTTCGCAGTTGAGGAAGCTTAACCATCGTAGCTGTGAGACCTTGGCCATATCACTTTGCCTCTTCAAGTTCCAGAGCTAAGACCCAAATGTAGATTTTGCACTCTCAAAGTCCATTCTCTTACACACAACAGCTTTTCTTCCCAACACGTAAGTCATAGTCTGGCTTAAGAACCAGGAGTACAGGGATAAAGACTGAGCCTTCTGCCAGAAATTGTACTGTAATGAACAGTATCAACTCAGTGGCTATTAAAGGACAATACTTTTTTCTCCAGGACTATCATTCTCCTTACTGGCTTGCCATGATTTCTTTACCACCTGCTAACCTTGTGCACTATGACTCTGCATGCCGTCTGGCTGTCCCACTGAGAGGAGACTCTGCAGAGCATGGCATCTGACAAAATGCAGGTCATTTCTCTGAATGAGCATGATTCATTCCTGTCAGTTAAATTCAGAGGCAGGAGCCTGCGCTTCTCTCACTAGGCTGCTAAGAAGAACTTCAGGGCATGAGGAGACATTTTAAAAATCGAAATATTCAGGACGGGCGTGGTGGCACAGGCCTGTAATCTCAGCACTTTGGGAGGCCGAGGCTAGTGGATCACGTGAGGTCCGGAGATGGAGACCAGCCTGACCAACATGGAGAAATCCCATCTCTACTAAAAACACAAAATAGCCAAGCGTGCTGGTGGGTGCCTGTAATTCCAGCTACTCAGGAGGCTTGAACCTGGGAGGGGGAGGTTGGGATGAGCCGAGATCATACCACTGCACTCCAGCCTGGGCAACAAGAGCGAAACTCCATCTCAAAAAAAAAAAAAGAAAAGAAAAGAAAAAAACAACTCGAAATACCATGCTTAATTCCATATTGAGAAGGGCATGTCACTTCATCTCGGGGAGACCTTAGGGGGCAGAAGTTTTATAAACACACTGAAATGGTCCTGGGTCCTGATTTAAAATGTCTGTTCAATTTTATACCAGGCACATGCTTTCTGCTTGTTTTGTTTTTTGTTTGTTTGTTTGTTTTTCTCTGTTCCTGAACCAAACTCATAGTTTGTTTTCAGTAGAGACGGGAGGGAAATCATGGCCATTTTATATTTATTCTTCCTTGAACTATAGTCAGTCTCAACCCTAAAGGTTCCTAAAGTTAAAGAAAGGTCAGGGTAGAGAAGAATCCAAAATATCACTGTTTCCTTTTTATAAAATATTATTTTGTCACTCATTAAATTTATTGTTATTCCTTTCATTTGCATATGAATTTTAGGATCAGCTTCCCAATTTCTGAAAAAAAAAAAAAAAAAAGAAAAAGAAAAGGAAAAAGGAAATTCATTGAATCTGTAGACCAACTGGGAAATGAACCTGAAGCCATCTTTAAGGTATTATCTTCTAATCTACGAGCATAGTATGCCTTTCCAATTTGCTTACCTCTTTTAATTTCATCCAACAATGTTTTGTAGGTTTTAGTGCAAAAGTCTTGCACCTCTTTATTTACACATTTTATCCTTTTTCATGTTGTTGTAAATTATTTTTTAAATTTCATTTTCAAGATGTTCATGGCTAATGTATAGAAATAGATTAGATTTTTGTATGTTGATCTTGTTTCCTAAAACTTTGCTGAAATTGTTTCCTAATTCTAGTAGTGTTTTGTGGCTTCTTTAGGGCTCTCTACATATATAAAATTATCATCTGAGAACAGAGGTAGCTTCACTTCTGTATTTTCAATCTGGATGACTTTTAATACTTTTTCTTGACTAATTGCCCTAGCTAAAAAATCTAGTGTAATATTAAATAAAAGTGGTGAGACTGGCCATTCTTAATATGACATTTATCTTGATGACATTGAAAAAGTCCTGTTTGTAGGTCACTGAGTATTTATTTCACAAAGAGTGGTTTATTTTGTCAAATTCTTTTTTTACATCTGTTAAGAAGATCATCTATTTTTTGTCCTTTATTAATGTCGTATATTACATTGATTTTCACATTTTAAAACAAACTTGCATTCCTTGAATAAATCCTGCCTGATCATTGTATATAATACTTTTTATATGTTGCTGGATTCAGTTTGCTGGTAATTTGGCTAGTAATTTGCTAGTAATTTAGTTTCTTCTTTTTGTATCATCTTACATTACAGTATCAAAGTAATACTGCTCTCATAGAATGAATTGTTAAGTTTTCTCTCCTTTTTTGTTTTTTGGAAGAGTTTGTAAAGAATTGCTATTTTTTATTCTTTAAACCTTTAGTTGAACTCAGCAGTGAAGCCTAGACTTTTAGTTGTAAAAATGTTTTGATGTACTAATTTTTTTTTTGTACTTGTTTTGAATCTATTTCGATTTTTTATTTCTTCTTGATTTTTGGTAGTTTGTATCTTTCTATAATTTGGTCCATAGCATTTAATTTACCTAACTTGTTGATATACAGTTTTCCATGGTATAGTATTCTCTTATATATATTTTTGTAAGGTCAGTAGCGTCTTCTTTAGGTCTTTATTTTATATTCCATAATTTTTGTTTCTGTATATTTTCATTGACCTTCTGACTAAAGATTTGTCAACTTTGTTGGTCTTTTTCAAAAACCAAATTTGGGTTCCACTGACTGTTTTCTGTTGTTTTTCTATTCTCTATTTCATTTATTTCCAGCCTAATCTTTATTTTCTTATTTCTTTTTGCTTTGTGTTTAGATTTCTTTTTTCTAGTTTCTTGAGGTAGTGTTTCATATAAGGTCTTTCTACCTTTCTAATATACACATTTCCCTCTGACCACCACTTTAGCTGCACTTTCTAAGTTTTGATATATTATCACTTTTTTTCATCTAAAACTATTTTCTATTTCCTTTTTTCATTTCTCCTTTGACCTATTGATTATTTTGAAATGTATTGTTTAATTTCCACGTACTTGTGAATTTTCCAAATTTATTTGTTTTTAATTTCTAATTGCATTTTATTGTGGTTAGAGAATACAGTTTTGTATCATTTTGATCATTTTAAATTTATTCTGGCTTGTCTTATGGCATAACATATGTTCTACGCAAGAAGGCTCCACGTAGTGTGGGATGGGATATTCCATAGATGTCTCTTAAATCTTGTTGGCTGATAGTGTTGTTCATATAATTTATTTTCTTGTGATTTTCTACCTGCTGTTCCAGCTATTGTTGGAAGTGGAGTATTGAGTTCCACATCTATTATTGTTGAACTCTCTATTCTTACTTTGATTTTATCAGTTATTACTTCATGTATTCGGGGGCTCTGTTAGGTATTTATGTGTTTATAATGTTACAACTTCCTAATGGATTGACATTTTTATTATTATAGATGCCACTGTTTACCTCCAAAAATAAATTTTTGTACTAAAGTCTTTTAAATTTAATATTAATACAAACATATTTGTTATCTTTTATTTACTGTTTCCTTGGTATCTTTTCCCATCCTTTTACTTTAAATCTCTTTTTGTCATTGAATCTAAAGTATATCTTTAATAGAGAGTATATTGTCGAATAATACATTTTTCCAATTTCTGTATTTTGTTCTGAATATACAATTCATCATTTATATTTAATATTATTGTATATTATTATATTATATTAATATAGTAAGATTTACATCTGTAATTTGGCTATTTGTTTTATCTCATGTCTTTCTGTCCTTTCTTCTTCCATCACTGCCTTTTGTGTTAGATTTTTTTTGGTGGACCATTCTAATTATATTTTTGCTTCCTTGTTTACTACATATTTTTATGAATTATCTTAATAATTTCTTGGAATTATAATTATCATCTAAAATACTCTAGTTAAGATGAATATCAACTAAATTTCGATTGTATACACAAACTTTGCTGCATAACAACATGTTTCCTTCCTCCTTCTTATGTTTTATGTTCACAGAATTACATCTTTTTACACTGTAAGATCATTATGCATTATACAGTGATGTGGTTTGGGTCTGTGTCCCCACCCAAATCTCATTGAATTGTAACCCTCACATTTCCAGCAAGGGACCTGGTGGGATGTGACTGGATCATGGGGGCAGTTCCCCCATCCTGTTCTCATGATAATGAAGGCATTCTCATGAGATCTGAAGGTTTAAAAGTGACAGTTTCCCCTGCTCTCTCTCTCTCTCAACTGCCACCTTGTGAAGAAGGTGCCTGCTTCTCCTCCCCTTCTGCCATGATTGCAAGTTTCCTGAAGCCTCCACAGTCACGCGGAACTGTAAGTCAACTAAACCTCTTTGGTTTACAAATTACCCAGTCTCAGATAGTATATTTATAGCAGTGTGAAAATGGACTAATACACACAATATAGGATCATTATATATTATATAATCACAGTTTTTAAATTTTTACTTTTTGTAGTTTTTTGAATCAAATAGGAGAAAATATTTATCAACATAAATAAATTTATGTCATCTTTTATTTTTACCTATAAAGTTACCTCTACTAATGCTTTTTATTTCTTTATGTAGATTCAAGTTATTATCTAGTGTCTGTTCATTTCAGCCTGGAGCCTTTAGTATGTCTTGTAGGAAAAGTCTGCTAGCCTTGAATCCTTAGTTTTTATCTTGAAATGTCTTCATTTCTTTTTAATTTTTGATGGATAGTTTTGTTGAATATAGAGTTTTTGGTTGCAATCTTTTTCTTTCAGCAATTTGAATATGCCATCTCACTGTCTTTTAACCTTTATGGTTTTTGACATAATGTTAGCTGGCAGTCTTATTGATGAGACAGTTTTCTTTTTTCACTTTTGAGATTCTGGTATTGTCTTTGGTTTCAATAGCTTGAACATGACATATCTAGGTAGGTGTATCAGTCAACATTCTTCAGAGAAGACCGAGTAGGATGTGTGTGAGTGCATATAAAGATACTCATTATATATAAAATATAGATATATGAAGACTGATAAATCTCAAGATCTTCAGGGTGTGTTGAGTTAGCAAGTTGGAAACTCAGGAGAGCTAAAGAACTGAACACCATGGCCAATGGTGTAGTTCCTGTCTGAAGACCAGGAGCCTTGAGACTCAGGAAGAGACAAAGTTTCAGTTTGAGTACTAAGGTAGGAAAAAAACCCAATGTCCCATTTTGAAGGCTGTCAGGCAGGAAAAGTTCTCTACTACTTCGGGGATGGTTGGCTTTTTTTATTCTATTCAACACTTTATTGGATGAAGTTCACCCACATTATGTAGGGCAAACTCTTCTACTCAGTCTACTGATTTAAATGTTAATCTTAGCCAAAAATACCTTCACAGAAACATCCATAATAATGTTCGACCAAATGTCTCAGCACCTCATGGCCCAGACAAGTTGACATGTAAAATTAATCATCATAGTATGAAAATCTTAGAGTGTATCCTACTTGGAATTTGTTGAACTTCTTCAGTGTGTAGATTAAAGTTTTTCATCAAATTTGTGAGATTTTCAGCCATTATTCATTCAATTATTCTTTCCGTTCCTTTTTCTGTGGTTCTTAGTACGTCTATACTTTCTTCCAATTCATTGTTAAGTGACCTTTTACTACCTGAAGTTAAAAACTTCGGGAAATGGTATTTCCCGAAGTTTTTGTGAATCTGATTATTGGTACACATGATGGTGTTCTATAGGTTTCTGAGGCACTTCATTTTCCCTCATATTTTCCCTGTTTCTAAAACTGAATGATATCAATGTACCTATCTTGACATTCCTTAATTTTCTCTCCTGCCAGCAAAAACCTGCTGTCGAGCCTTCCTGGCAAATTTTTAATTTAATTTATTGTACTTTTCAACTGTAGAATTAGTATTTGACATTTTAAAAATACTTTCTATCTTTTTATTAATATTCTGTTTGTTGAGGCATTGTACCACACTTTCCTTTAGTTCTTTCTATATAGTTTCCTTTCATTCTTTGAACATATTTAAAGTAAATAAATACTTTATCTAGTGAGTCCAACAAACAGGCTTGCTCAGGAACTGTTTTCATTGACTGTTGTTTAATTTTGTTTGTCTGTTCCTGTATATAGGGACTACTTCCCTGTTTCTTGTATGTCTCATAGATTTTCGTTAAAAACTGAAAATAGGCCGGGCACGGTGGCTCACACTTGTAGTCCCAGCACTTTGGGAGGCCGAGGCGAGCTGATCATGAGGTCAGAAGATCGAGACCATCCTGGCTAACACGGTGAAACCCTGTCTCTACTAAAAATACAAAAAAATTAGCCGGGCGCGGTGGCAGGTGCCTGTAGTCCCAGCTACTTGGGAGGCTGAGGCAGGAGAATAGTGTGAACCTGGGAGGTGGAGCTTACAGTGAGCCGAGATCGCACCACTGCACTCCAGCCTGGGTGACACAGCGAGACTCTGTCTCAAAAAAAAAAAAAAAAAAAAAACTGAAAATGTTGGCCAGGTGTGGTGGCTCATGCCTGTAATCCCAGCATTTTGTGAGGCTGAGGCAGATGGATCACCTGAGGTCAGGAGGTTGAGATCAGCCTGGCCAACGTGGTAAAACCCTGTCTCTAGTAAAAATACAAAAATTAGCCAGGCATGGTTGTGGGCACCTGTAATCCCAGCTACTCAGGAGGCTGAGGCAGGAGAATTGCTTGAACCTGGGAGGCAGAGGTTTCAGTGAGCCGAGGTTGCACCATTGCACTCCAGCCTGGGCAACAAAAGTGAAATTCCATCTAAAAATAAATAAATAAATAAATAAATAAATAAACTGAAAATGTTGAATAATATAATGTGAAAATTCTAGGCATCATGTTCTATCTTATCCCAGTGTTTCTTGTTGTTGATGTTTGCTGCTCTTTGTTTGTTTAGTGACTTTCTTGTATTAATTTTGAAAAGTCTTTCATGTAGTATGTTTGGTCAGCTCAGTGGTTAGACAATAATTGAAGAGATATTGTTTTAAATAATATTACTGATAAGTCATAATGATTGAAGAGAGATTGTTTTAAATAATGTTACTAATAAGTCTTTTACCCTTTGCTCTATTGAACATTAGGGCATATCTTCAATTCTCCAGCAGTTTATAACTCTACTTTAGACTTCACAAGTTGCTTTGAAATCCCTCACGGTTAACCAAAAGTGACATATCAGGTTCTTCTAAGATCTTCCCTAGGCATGCACTCATCCCTGCACATGTGTGTGGTCTAGGGGTATAATTGGAGCTCTCCAAAGCCTCCTATGGACATCTCGTTTTTCAGGTTTTCATTTTAAAATTTTTGGTCAGCCTCTTGTCTGTCCCAATTGTTATAGCCACTTCAGGCAACTGATGTGTTAAATAATTGCCGCTAATGGATTTTTCCAAATGTCTTGGAAGTAGGGGTTTGCTCATTAAGTGAGCTCTGAATCGGGTCAAATAAAGACAAACTCTGCAAATAAAGACAAATCCAGGATTCTGCCAACTATGTCAAATAGCAACCGTTCTCTGGGGATGGGAGCTTTTTGAGGTGCTCCAAATCTGTTCTTCTCCCTGCAGTGATTGCTATGCTGCTCATTTTCATGTTTCTTGTGCTTCTGAGCTGTTATTTCTCAAGGCTATTATTGAATATTTCACTTCCACCATTCTTTTCTGGAGAAACTTTTGCTAACATTCATTCAAGTAACTATCCAAAGATATTTACCCTTATAAATCTACTTTCAATTTCTAAATAGAAAAACTTAACTAAAAATAAATCTGTTTATATATTGTATTTACTCAAGTCCCCATGAAATAGTCTCTGTCATCTACTGTCAAGTTAGATTTACTAAGTTCAGAAGTTTTTTGTGAGCTGTATGAACTGTTTTAAAACTTTTGTCCATCAACTTCTATAACACACATTCTAATTAGAATGTGAATAATGCACTTTCAAACTTTAAACTAGTTTTCTGAATGTCTAGGGCTTAAAGGTGAGGGAATAACACTGTATCCTTGGAAATAGTATATTTTATGCTCTTTTTTTGAAAATAAATAACTATAATTTACTTTCTATATAAATGTGGTTCTTAGTACGTCTATACTTTCTTCCAATTCATTGTTAAGTGACCTTTTACTACCTGAAGTTAAAAACTTCAGGAAATGGTATTTTAAAACAGTATTTTAAAATACCACTGATGTTAAAATATAACTCAGCTCTTCTCAAAGTGAACAAATTTAAAACTTAAAGGAAATATATGAGTACTTACTTCTAGTTGATTCCTATCCAAGGCACATGACATTCATAATGTTCAGTAATATAATCTATAACTTCTAGTAGAATACATGGCCCATCTTAAATATTACTACACTTTCCAGCCTTCTTGAAGATAGATGTGACCATGTGACTAAGGTCTGATGGGTGATATATAAATAGAAGTGATATTGGCAACTTCTGAGTAGTAACTTTGCTGGGATGTAAGGGTATGGTTAGCATAAGCATCCTTACTCCTTACTTCTGGATGGAATATAGATGTAAATCCTTGAATTCTAACAGACCATTAGATCATGAGATCCCCATGGGAATACAAACTATACATGCTTCAGAGACACAAAAGCCCATGTCCCTGACACTGTGCAGCCACCATGATCACTCCCATCCAGGTGCAAATCTCAAGACCTTTACAAGACAGAGAAGAAAATGCCATCTTATTACAGTCACTGTTATTTGGGGTTTGCAGGCACTACCAGATGAATCTAATCCTACCTGATACAGCAATTTGCAAAGCTTTAACTTTCTTTTCTCAGCTAGTGAAGCTATTCAATACATTGCAGAAATTCAATTAAGTTACTCATTGATGATCAGTGTTGCTCAGTCAGAATAAGCTGGAGGAACTCTCTCTGTCACATAATAAAATAAATATTGTGAGATAGAACTATTTCTCCAAACACTAAGGTACATTCACCCTTATACCAGTTAATTTCCTATAAAATTGAAGTTGCCCTTCTTTGTACCTTCAATCAGTTTGTAGAGTTGTGAATATTCATGCATTAAGAATTTGTGTCTCTTTTGCTCAGCAATATTATGTGTCTCTGTTATATATTATTTTTCATTATAAGATTCAACACTCATAGTCTCTGAAAGGTCTCTTCTGATTTCGCTAGGCAGAATTCACTACCGCATATAAAATGCTATGGGCACCCACAGCATTTTATAAACAACTCCTATCACTGAATTTAATACATTATAATTATATTTGGTGTTTATGCATTTTTCTTGTTCACTATGCTGTAAACATCTCAAAAGAAGTGATAGTGTTCTATTCATCTCATGTTTCAACACTTCACACAGAGTTTATGGTATATTCTATTGGTTTTCTATCACTGAATAACAAATGACCACATATTTAGCAGCTTAAACAACACCCATTTATTATCATACACTTTCCGTGGGTCAGAAGTCCAGGTGCATTTGACTAGGTTCTCTGCTTATGGTATCACAGGCCAAAAGCAAGGTGTCAGCTAGGCTGAGCTCTGGGGTCTGAGGATGAATCTGCTTCCAAGCTAATTCACACTGTTGTCGGAATTTGTTGCCATAATTCAGTTCTTTGTATTTGTAGGCCACACAGGTCATCATTTCCTTGCTGGTTGTCAGCAGGGGGCCACTCTGAACTTCTAGAAGCTGTCATGTGGCCCTTGCTATTCAGAAGCCAGCTATGGCACCTCAAATCCTTCTCATGCTTTGACTCTCTCTGCCTTCTGTCTCTATCACCAGCTTGAGCATCAAAAGCTCTTCCATCTTAATAAGGCTCACATGATTAGATTAGACAAGTGTAGCTATTACCCTTTTGCCATGTACTATAACATAATTCTGAGAGTGATATCCCATCATTTTCACAGGTTCCACCCACGCTCAAAATGATAGAGATTATACAGGTGAAGGAATGTTTGGGGGTCATTCTTAGAATTCTGCCTACCATGTAGACATTAAAAAATGTATTTAACAAGAGAATTAACTTCCATATGTTGAATTTTCTTAGCATGTAGAGATCTAAAACAGCAATGTTTTAAATTTTATGTTTTTTTTCAGTGACAAAAAGCCACAAGCACACAGGTACAATTTCATCTTGTGGTATATTCAGTATTCTATTATGAAAGCCTTAGGAGCTTCAGGGACAAGCCATTAATAATTGCATCAATAACAAAGAAAAACATTAAAGCTAAGAATGAAATATGTAAGGTCCTAATAACCCATTTCCTAAGGCAATAGATGTGTAGTCACTCCACACAGAAATAATTATTATAAAAGGGCTATGTGACCTTTCTAGGACAAAAAAGACCTCCTCCAAGGATACCTTCTGTCCCTGCCTCTACAGACAGCAACTGAAACCTTTTTCTAAAAAGCAATAAATGAACCAACAAAAAAACACAAACCTGTAAGTGGAGAAAAACAAACAAACAAAAAATAGTAAAGAGTAGTGGTAATTATGTAGATGAAATATGATTAGAAAAAGGTAATTCGGGTATATATAGATTATATTTGCCTCAGAGTTCAATGACATTCTGAATATAGGAACATAAGCTCTTTAATCTGTGTGTGTGTGTGTGTGTGTGTGTGTGTGTGTGTATATATATAGAGAGAGAGAGAGAGAGCGGGAGAAGTAATCTGCTTACCATATAATGTGAACTCAGACTTCTTTCTGCCAAGGTCTACCTAATTCCCCTGCCTCCACTTTTACTTCTGCATCAAGTTCTGTGTAGCTGGACCTTTTGGCCTTGCTCTAGTTTTCAGACACTCTGAGATGTGAAATTGTGTTAGTTAATAACTTAGCGTTAAACAACCTCCAACAGAAGACAATGGTACCCCTAGACTTTCATTTTTTCTCTAAATCAAAGTTCTAGTCACCATGAGCTTGTTTCTAGAGATGCCATACTTGCTGTAGCCTGGTCCAGAGACCGGGAACCAACACACAAGAAAAGAAATCCCCTCCTCACTGCCTGCTGTAATTACCTCTGCTCATGATTCAGTGGGACCTGCTTCCTTTGTCTATGTGCTGCCCACCTTCCATGGTGCTCAGGGGAGACAACTTGGAATTTTGATACCCATTTAAAATCACCATTGTACCTGCCTTGTCCTCTGAATATTGTGTCTGACTGTGGCTAGGTCAACATTTAAGCATGATCTTCTGCCAATTCCAAACTCCTTTCTTCTTTTTTTTTTTCTTTTCTAAGTTTTCATTTCTTAAATGGCACTCAAATCTCAGAATATGATACTTGCCTTTCAGGTACAAAATAGGTACGTAGGCAGTGTCATAATCTGTACCCTCTTTCAAGAATTCTTGCAGGTATGACTTCCAGGTATTCTTTCACAATTCTTTATGGATGACTTGTATATATATATATGTCTCCCTTTTCTAGAAACATAGAATTTTTAAAATGTGGGGAGAAGCTATCTTATACAGTAATATTAACAATTTTAGCTGCAACCTAAATCTATACACACACATATATATATATAAAAGACATTATATGTGTACACTGGATATCTATAGAATCCTTCCCTGCAAGAGGAACCTGAATATGTGTGCTATTTCCTAACATAGAATCCCATGAAAACGCGTGAATTTTAGCCTTATTGATGGTCCACAATGAATGTGTCCTCATCAGTGTATATGGTTCCCTCCTTTTCCTCACACAGAGGCTATCAGGAATCCTGAAAGCAGTTAAAACAACTCTTTAGTGAATTACCTTCCTGCATTTTTTTTTTTTTTTTTTTTTTTGCCACCAGCCAAGGCTCTTGGCTGCGTGTGCTACAGTCAGCTACGATTGCTAACTTCCACATTTCCGGGAGTTTTGCCATCAGAAATTACAGCTTGACTGATTTTTTTCAATCCTTGCTAATTCCATGGAAAGAAGGCAAATTTCTGTTTTTGTATTGGTCATCATTTTCCCTCTTTTCCTATTATATTTCTAGATTGAACAGAAAGTCAGTGCATCTTCACATTTTGATGCCTATGTTTCAGTTGTTTCCCAAAATTTCTCTCTTCACTCAGCCTTTGAGTGCCTTTCTTCTTCTAGGGATGTCTTAAGCAACTGTAATGTTAAATATCTAAGGCATGCTTTCATGTTGTTTAGCATCTATCAAAAATAGCCCTCCTGAAATAAAATAAAGTAAATGAATGGCTTAAAAGACTTGATATGACCTGCAAGTATTGCTCCTTTGTAAGTCACAAGTCTGATTTTTGGCATCTGTTGCTAGTGACTATAGCTTATGATAATTAAACAGCTTTGCCAGAACTCACATAGGCTGAGGCTATAAACCAAAGCCTGATGTGAGGGTCAACACACTGTTCCCTGAGTAAATATCCACAGTCATAACTTAGCATATCCTAATTATTGTAATGACAAAAAAAAAAAAAAAAAAGAAATCAAGATCTCAGCTCTATTGAGCATTTTATCTTTCACCTGGATGAGACTATGCTTCTTGAAATTATTTTCCCAAAACTCCCAATTATTTTCCACTGGAGCCTGTCATTTGGAGATTTTCCTGATACTATACATTTTCTTCAAGTCAGCATCACTTATTACTATTACTTAAATAATTTTAACTTACCCTACAACAATTCTTCTACTATAATATTTCTAATCCATTTAAGGATTAAAAGATGGTTTTTCACTCCTTTTAGCCAAATATATTTTTTCTAGATCTGCTAGTTATTTCTTTAATAACAATGTTATGTCCAAACATGTGAAAGAGGCTCCGTCAAATTTAGTCAACATTGCCTGCATTTATTTTCATATTCCAAATATATTTCTTCAGTTTAGTCTTCAGAGGGCAGCTATTTTTCAGATCAGAAAAAAAAATCTTATTTGAATCATTTCCCACTAGCAACTGGGAATCCAAAGAGGGAAAAGTGAAGATTCTGTTTCTCTCCCTTTAGAATTTAGCGTGATATGGCACAGTAGAAAACAACTATCTTGAGAAATATAAAGATACGTGTAGTCGAATGGAGATGCTAACTTCATCTATCTATATTGTCTTAGTCTGTTTGTGTTGCTATAAAGAAATACTTGGTTCTGGGCAATTTATAAAGAGAAAAGCCTTATTTAGCTCACAGTTCTGCAGGCTGAACAAGAGCATGGTGCCAGCACCTGCTTCTGTTGAGGGCTTCAGGCTGTTTCCACTCACGGTGGAAGGTAAATGGGAGCCAGCATATGTGGAGATCACATGTCTGGAGAGAGACAGCAAGAGAGAGACAAAGAGGTGCCAGGATCTTTCCACAACCAGTTCTCACAGGAACTAATAAGAACTTACTGACTTCTGAGAGAATGTTGCCAAGCCATTTAAAAAAGATTTATCCCCACAATCCAAGCATCTCAAATTTCAACATTAGACATGACAGGGCTAAACAAACCATATCCAAACCACAGCACATGTGGATTGGTTGTTTAGATAAAATTGAAGTCAAAACACTTATCGAACAACATATTCTTATCCAATGGAACAAAAAGGACATGCATTTCTTAGAATCAGAAGGCAAAGTTCAAAAGTACATAAGGTATTGGTAAAACCTGTAAACTTCAAATTTACCTCAGTTGAAAAAAACTACACAACATTTTGAAATCAAATAAGAACAGAAAAACTGAGAAACTAAAGAAACTCTTTTAAAGCCATGTGTGTAGTGACTCAACAAATAGACTTAGCACTTCTAGTATATGTTATGTTATATACTCAAGTATTAATGAAAATAACTCACAGCCATAAAACTTATTAAGCCTTTTCACTTACAAGGGTTTCCTATGAACAGCTTTTTTATATATAAAAAATAGCAAATGCTGCATTTTATTTAAAAAATTGTTGTAAGTTTAGCAATAAGTCTTTATTCAAAAACCCACCCTGGGTTATCAAAGTTTGAAAATTAATTTTAGTTTTCATCCTACATATTCAGCCTCCTCAATATGCATAAATCATTATGTTCTTTTGACAATTAATACAAATAATTTGACGGGGTTTTTGCACATTCCACTTAAGAAGCTGAACGATTCCGGGTAATATGGCTCAAATTTTTTAAAGTGTGCCTGAAGATGTAAATGAGATTGTGTACACATATAAGCAAAACACTTTGCTTTTTCAAATTTCATATGGGAACTTGTAATTTTTAAAATACAGCTAAAACAAAAACCCGGAAGTGATTAAATAAATTTTGCAAGCAGTCAAAATATGTAATTAAAGTTCATAATCTTTATGGATATAAGAATATCTCAGAGGCCATGTACTCTTAATTCAGACCAAATTCTACTACATCAGAAGTTTTGGTTTCCAAGCTAATATCAGAGTGTAGTAACACACTGAGGTGCCAGTGAGGTTGTTAGAGGCAGGCACAATAAATGAAACAATGGCTAAAAATTGAGAGTTTAAAATTGAGAGAAAGGTCAGAAAAAATATAAAAAGCAAGCACAAAAGACTTCTGTGTCCAGTTGTGGCTGATATGATTCTACTGTAGTGAACTATCTTTAGGTAACATCTATAAATTCTGAACATAATGCAGAAAATACTTGCCTGGAGGAATAGAAGAGTGGAAAGAAACAGGTATATTCTGGTACAGAGTCTGTATTTAGAGTAGGAGATTTCTAAGAAATGTGTTCCTATTTTCGCATCTCTCCTCCCCTTTATCCATGTGGGATATGTTCCAAGACCTCCAGTGGATGCCTGATACTGTGGATAGTCCTGTACACTACATATACTATGTTTTTTCCCATACATATAAACTTATAATATACAAAAATGTCCACAGAAGCTTAATTTGTAATAATAAAAAACTACAAGAAGTTTTCATTAAAAGGTGGGTAAGTCCTTGTTCTATATAGTGGACTAGTACTCATAATTAAAGAAAATAGAATGAGTAATTGAGATATGCTACAACATGGAAGCATATCCAAACAAATGTGCTGAGTGAAAGTAGCTAAATTTAAAAGGTTATATACTATATGATTTAATTTATATAGAAGTCTAGATTATGCAAAGTAATCTACAGTGTAAGAAAGAAGTTTGCATGGATATTGGGAAGAAAAGCAAAATGTAAGGACTAAAAAGGGACGAATGGTCATGAAGAAATTCTTGGAGTTGACAGGGTTTCCCAGTACCTTTATTGAGTTATTGGTATATGTATATGTATAAATTATACATCTTAATTTTGTAAAAATTATTGTCAAAATTACATTTAAATACAATTGTCTACAAAAGCCAACATGTCAAAATTTGTGGAATGCAGCTAAAGTAATTATTCAAGGGAAATTTGTGGTTTTCAATTTATATATTAGAAAAGAAGAATGATCTCAATCAATAATCAAAATTTCTCCCTTTAGAAACTAGAAAAACTAGAGCAAATTACAATACAATAAAGGAAGTTAAGATAAGAGTAAACATTATTGATAGACAACTTATAAAAGCAGAGAAAGTCAATGAAATCAAAACTTGCTTCTTTGAAAAAAATCAATGATGTTGATATACTTCTAGCTGGGCTAATAAAAAAGACATGGCCACACACACAAGAGTGTGTGTGTGTGTGTGTGTGTGTGTGTGTGTGTGTGTACAGAGAGAGAGGATAAAAATTATCAGTATCAGGAATGAACATAACCAGAGATCATCCAGACATTAACTAAATAAAAGAGCATTATAAACAACTTTATAAAAGTAAATTAGAAAATTTAGATACAAAAATTCCTTGGTAGATGTAAACTGCAAAATTGTATTGAAGAAAAAATAGAAAACTTTGATAGCCTTAAAGGAGTCACAGAAATTAAATTTGTGACTAAAACCTCCCCACAGACAAAACTTTACACCCCGATGGCTTTACTGGTGAACTCAAATATTTAAGAAAGGAGTAATACTAATCCTACATAACATTTTTCAGAAGATAGAGAATAAAATACTTTCCAACTCATTTTATGATGTCAAGACCTGACAATGACAATACAAGAATAGAGAAGCACAGAGCAATATTCCTCATGAAAATATAAATAAAGTTATTTCCCAGAATATTAGCAAATAAAAATGCAGCAACGTACACAAGTAATAAAACATCGTAACCAAGTAGTGTGTATACCCAGAAAAAATTTCATTTCAATCTGAAAATCAGTACAATTCATCATGTTGATAGAATAAAGAAAACTATCATATGAATGTATCACTATGCAGAAAAAAAATTGACAACATTAAACACTGATTTACATAAAGGTTCTCAGCAAACCAGTAGTAACTGGAAACTTCTCCAATCTGATAAAGGGCATTTATGTGAAACCTACAGCTGACGACCATAGTTAACTGCGAAATACTGAATCTTTTTGTGAATGATCAAGAAGATGTAAGGATGTACAATAACACATTTTCCATTCAATATCCTATTAGATGCTCTAGTCAGTGCAATAAAACAATAACAACAAAAAGGCGTACATTTAATAATTATTCTACTCTTGACCTTTATCACAACTACATAAGCCTATCTGTAACTTGGCCTATTTATTAAAATGCATTCACTTATTAAAATTTGTTAAAATGGCATTCACTTATTTAAAATTCACCTAGAACCCTACGTTCCATAAAACTAGAATCCAGGTTTTTCTGTCTTCCTTCCTCAAAGTTTTATTGAACTTCAAATGTATATATGTCTATATATGGTAAACAGACTCTTCAAAGTAACATTAGCCATTAATAGACAAACGTGTTCACACAACAAAAGTCATAAATTACTTTTCAGGATACAATTGAGCCTTGAAAAACACAGGTTTGAACTGTGTGGTGGTTCCACTTATTTGAAGATTTTCTTTTGCCTCTGCCACCCCTGAGAGAGCAAGACCAACCCCACCTTTCTCCTCCTCAGCCCACTCAACTTGAAAAAGACTAGAATGAAGACCTTTACGATGATCTACTTCCACTTACTTAATAATAAATGTATTTTCTCTTTATTTTCTTAATAATATTTTCTCTAGCTTACTTTATTGTAGGAATACAGTATATAATAATCAATCATACAAAATATGTGTTAATTGGCTGTTCATCTTATCAGATCATTATGTAATGATTAAAGGGTAAATTTAGCAAGAGGCTATAGCAATTGTAAATATGTATGCACCATAAACTGGAGCACACGCATATATCAAGCAAATATTACTAGAGCTAAAGAAAGAGACTATAATAGAGTAGGAGCTGGAGAATTCTACTCCTCATTTGCAGAATTAGACAGATTATCAAGACAGAAAATCAACAAAGAAACCTTGGACTTAATCTGCACTATGTAAGAAATTGACTTAATAGACATTTACAGAACATTTTATCCAAGGGCTGCAGAATACACATTTTTCTGCTCAGCTCCTAAATCATTCTCAAGAATAGATCATACGTTAGGACACAAAACAACTTTTAAAGCATTTAAAAAATAATATTAAGTATCTTATTGGACCACAATAGAACAAAACTAGAAATCTATAACAAAAGAAATTTTGGAAACTATACAAAGACATAGAAATTAAACAATACACTCCTGAATGACAAGTAAGTCAATAAAGAAATTAAGAAAACTGAAAAATTTCTTGAAACAAATGATAATGAAAACACAAAATACCCAAACCTACAGGATACAGCAAAAGCAGAACTAAGAATTTTATAGCCATAAGCACCATACATCAATTAAAAAGAAAGACTTCAAATAACCTAACAATACATCTTAAAAGACTAGAAAAGCATGAGCAAACCAAACCCCAAATTAGGAGAAGAAAAGAATAAACATCAGAGCATAAATAAATGAAATTGAAATGAATAAAACAATATCAAAAAATCAATGAAATGAAAAGTTGGTTTTTTTTGAAAGGATAAACAAAATTGACAAACTTTTAGCTAGACTAAGAAAAAAAGAGAAGACCTAAGTAAATAAAATCACAGATGTAAAAGGAAACATAAAAACTGATACCACAGAAATTCAAAGGATTATTTGGGGCTACTATGAGCAACTATATGCCGATAAACTGGAAACCTAGAAGAAATGGATAAATTAGTGGACACATATTAATTCAACCTAACACAATTGAACTATGAAGAAATCAAAAGCCTGAAGACACCAGTAACAAGAAACAAGATAGAGGCTGTGATAAAAACTTTCCTAGAAAAGAAAAGACCGGGATCCAATGGCTTCGCTGCTGAATTCTACTTATCATTTAAATAACGAATGCTAATCCTCAAAGGTTTATGAAAAATAGAGGAGAATGGGAGACTTACAAACTTATTCTGTCAGGCCAGTAATACCCTGATATCAGACAAAGATACATAAAAAATATAGACAAAAATCCCTGATGAACATTGATGCAAAAATCTTCAGTGAGATACTAGCAAATTGAATTCAACAATATATTACTAAGATCATTCATCATGACCAAGTGGGATTTATCCCTGGGATGCAAAGATGGTTCAACATACACAAATTAATCAATGTGATATGTCACATCAACAGAATGAAGAAGGAAAGCCATATGAACATTTTGATTAACACTGAAAAAGCATTTGATAAAAGTCAGCATTTCCTCATAATAAAAACCCTCAAAACACTGAATATATAATGTATATACCTCAACATAATAAAAGGCATATATGACAGACCTACAACTAGTATCATACTGAATGGGTAAACACTTAAAGCTTCTCCTGTAAAAGCTGGAGCATGATAAGCATGCCCACTTTCACCATAATTATTCAGCACAGTACTGGAAGTCCTGTCTACAGCAATCAGACAAGAGAAAGATATAAAAGACATCAACATTGGAGAGAAGTCAAATTATCCTTGTTTGCAGATGATATAATTTTATATTTGTAAAAACCTATGGTCTCCATCAAATAATTATAGAACTTATAAACAAATTCAGTAAAGTTGCAGGATACAAAATTAACACACAATAACAACTCTATATGTCAAGAGTAAACAACTTGAAAAAGAAAAAAGTAAGCTCTTTTATAATAGCCACAGGTAAAACTAAATAGAAATTAACCAAAGACATGAAATATCTCTACAATGAGAACTATAAAACATTTATGAAATAAATTTAAGGGGACACACAAAAAATGAAAGATATTACATGTTCATGGATTGGAAGAATCAATATAGTTAAAATGTCCATACTACTCAAAGCTATCTACAGATTCAGTGTGATCCCTGTTAAAATACCAATGACATTCCTCATAGATACAGAAAAATATATCCTAAAATTTATGTGGAACCACACACACATAGACACACACACACACACAGAATAGCCAAAGCTATCCCAAGCAAAAAGAATAAAACTGGAGGAGTCACATTACCTGATTTCAAATTATACTACAGAGGTATGGCAAACAAAACAGCATGTTACTGCATAAAAGCGGACACATAGACCAATGGAAAAGAATAGAGAAACCAGAAACAAATCGATACATTTACAGTGAACCCATTTTTGACAAAGGTGCCACAAACATACATTGGTGAAAGGACGGTCTCTTCAATAAATAGTGCTGGGAATACTGGATATTCATATGCAGAAGAGTGAAATTAGACCCTTAACTCTTGCCATATACAACAGTCAAATCAAAATGTTTTAAATCTTAAATCTAAGACCTGAAATATATAAAACTACTAAAAGAAAACTTTGAAGAAACTCTCTAGGGCGTTAATCTGGTCAAAGATTGTTGATAATACCCCACAAGTATAGGCAAGCAAAGCAAAAATAGACAAACAGGATCATATCAAGTTAAAACGCTTCTGCACAATAAGGAAACAATCAAGAAAGTGAAAAGACAACCCACAGAATGGGAGAAAATATTTGTAAACTATCCATCTAAAAAGGGATTAATAACCAGAATATAAAAGGGGCTCAAACAACTTAATAGAAAAAAAAAATCTAATAACTTGATTTTTGTAAAAGGGCAAAAGATCTGAATAGACATTTCTCAAAAGAAGACATACAAATGCAAACAGGTATATGAAAAGGTGCTTAACAGCATTAACCACCAGAGAATTGCAAATCAAAACTCAATGAGATAATATCTTACCCCAGTTAAAATGGCTTTTATTCAAAATACAGGCAATAACAAATGCTGGTAAAGACGGGGAGAAAAGGGAACTCTTGTACACCGTTGGTGGGAATGTAAATAGTACAAGCACTATGAACAACAGCTTGGAGAGTCCTCAAAAAGTTAAAAATGGAGCTACCATACAATCCAGCACTCTTACTCTTAGCTGTATACCCCAAAGAAAGGAAATCCGTTTATTAAGAAAATATCTGCACTCCAATGTTTATTGCAGTACAATTCGCATTAGCTAAGATTTGGAAGCAATCTAAGTGTCCATCAACAGATGAATGGATAAAGAAAATGTGGTATATATACGGAGTACTATTCAACCATAAAAAAGAATTAGATCCTGTGATTTGCAACAACATGGATGGAACTGGACATCATTATATTAAGTGAAATAAGCCAGGCATAGAAAGACAAACTTCAAATGTTGTCACTTATTTATGAAAGCTAAAAATTGGAACAATAGAACTAATGCAGATAGAGGGTAGAATAATTATTTTCAGAGGCTGGGAAGGGAAGTAGGGGGAGTGGGAAGGAAGTGGGAAATGTTAATTAGTACAAAAAATAGAAAGAATGAAAGAGATCTAGTATTTGACAGTACAACAGGGTGACTAAAATCAATAATAATTTAATTATACGTTTTTAAAAAGTAAAAATATAGTTGTATTGTTTGTAACACTAAGGATAAATGCTCGCAGTGATGGATATCTCATTTAACCCGATGTGGTTACTATGCATTGCATGTCTGTATCAAAATATCTCAGGAACCCCATAAAGATATACACCTACTGTTTACCCACAGAACAAAAATTAAAAAAAAAATTAAAAAGGACTCCAGTCAACAATAGACTATTAGTAGTTAGGTTTTGGAGGAGTCAAAAGTTACATGTGGATTTTCAACTGCGTGGTGGGGAAGGGTCACATCCCTTAACCTCCATACCATTCAACGATCAACTATAGTTACCTCCAATTACAGAAAAGTCTAATAAAGTTTTGCCAATTCCAGAACAGATTAAGAAGTTATACTAGAGTTCATTTTGGCAGGTGAACCTTATAATTTTAACTATTCCCTCAGATAACACCTTGCTTGCTTCAGAGAAGCCATTTTATGATAGCAAGTTTTTTTTTTTCTCACCAACATCCAAGGACCCAAAGGAAAAATAATGCCTTATGATGTCTTCTACTCCCATGTTGAAAAAGCATTTAATGCTACATTATTTCTTCAATTTGTGTAACCAGGCAGATTTTCTGGATTATGTTACCACAGAATTGAGGTTGACAATTTCTGTTAAAAAACTGTTAACCCTTTGATTATGAACTATCAATCGTAATTTTTTAATTTTATAGCAAAATACAGTGTGCCATTTGGCACAGTAAGTAATGGACCCCATTGTTTTATTCTTAATTATCATAAATAATGTGATATGTGCAAGTGAATTAAAATGTAAAAAAAGTGTCTAAATTAGTCACGTGCTACTCAAATAAAAATTTTTGGGGGTATCCTCCTGTTGGTTTAGCAGGTTATTAAGGTATAATGCTACTAATAATTCTTGATATCTCAATTTTTTCTAAAATTATTTATTAAGATACTTGGCTATTTTAAAAATATGTAAATGAAAAATATAATTTTACTAATCCAGACAGTGCAGTGCGAGTTTATGAGGTCAGAAATTTGGTGATATCCTAACATGAGATATTTTGTTTATTGGATTGAGATGCTTAGCAGAAAAGAGGAGAGGATATACTAGGTTAACTTTTTGTAAGAATACAAATAAATTTTCAAGAAGGAAAAAAAAAAAACGTTAAGTGCATTTTTATTGTGTATGGGTTTCTTTACATTCTGTCCTTTTTTTATAAATCCATTATATAGATTTTGTAATTTTTCAAGCGCTATAAGACATTGTAGCCTAATTTATCAAAGAGAAACTAATCAAAAAGTAGACAACTTTTTGGGAATGACTTCATCTGGCTTAGGAAGGCAAAATTTAAGAGGAAACTACATTTCATCACAAATATCTTTCACTCAGCAAAAGCTCTTATTTAAAGTGGTCGGACTTCCTGAAACACTTCTACAGTTAAACTTCATTAATTTTAGCAACAATGAGAGGAGCCCAAACAACATAATCCATTTTAACTCTCGTCCACAATATCAACTCCTTTTCAGCCTTACCTAGTTGTTAGTTATAGAATGTAGAACTGAAAATTCTGGACTGAAGAGACAAAGTGTTTGAAGCCTCTGACTTCATGTTCTAATCAAAGCCATTTCTCATTTCTGGATTCAGCCATAGTCACTTACACATTTTTGGATGTGGCTAATGCCAGGTCTCATGCCTAAGGGTTTTCTACCACCAATACCCATTACCTAAGAAGTATTCAAAATGATGAATACTAAATATGCACATTCTAAGTTGTTTAACAAAAACACTGTAAATTTGTCATAAGTATCGGCACTTACCAGCAATACCAGCATACCCACTCTTCTGCCATCTTTCTCCCTCTAGTATCTACCTTCTTCAAGAGCTCGATTTCTGAGAATATTAGGGGTAAGTCTGGAGAAATCACTCAAAATCATTACACAGCAGTTATTATAGTAGCCAAGAGAAAGAAATTTCTTTTTGCTTAATGTAAGACTGACAGATCAGTGTAGTCACTGGGAAAGTGGAAACTCAGACCCATCCTGTAGGAAATTGTCACTAAAGTGGTACTTAAAGAATCAGAAATGGAATCTTTACAGAAATGCTTATAAACTAAACAAAAAGAATCAGAAGTGGAATCTTTACAGAAATGCTTATAAACTAAACAATACATAAAGCATAGTCACTTTTTGCTTGCTCTATTGAGGTATAATGGGGAAATAAAATTGTATATATTCAAGGTATCTTTGAATATATACAAAGATATATTCTGATGCTTTGATATATGTATATATTATGGAAGAGTGACCATAGTCAAATCAGTTAACACCTCCATCACCTCACATAGTTGCCTTTTGTTTTACGGTGAGAACATTTAAGTTCTACTATCTTAAATTTCAAGTACACATTACAGTATGACTATACAGTATAGCTATAATCACCATGCTGTCCATTATATCCTCAAACTTACTCAGTTTATCATAATCGCTTATTTTGCAAACCATATCCATGTGTATGTATATGTGTCTTTGTAAATGTTATTATGCATGTAGGAAGACTATGGAAGGATCACACTTCTATGTCATCTGAATTGCTAAAATTATCATTATAATAAGAAAAAAATTAAATGCTAAAAAGAGTATGTGTAAAAAACTCTATTTAAAAAAATGTACCCTGAAGCTATATCAAATCACTTTACTCTCTACCTTTTAAAAAGGTTCAATAAAGGTAGCATGGCAGAGCGGAGCAGAAGACTGGATAAGTGAACCATAAATTTGCATTTGGATGTTGATAACCACCAACTGGGTGAGCTTGAGTGAGTTAATCCTCTCTGAGCTTTGCTCATTTGTGAAATGACTGAATTCAACCAGGTAACCACTGTGGTCTCTTCTGCTATCAAAATGCATTTGAGTTTTACAAAATAAAATTTCAGAGTTTACAGAGAAATTTAAATGTATTTCAGGTGTCTAAACCATTATTAAGACGCTGTGTTAACTAATTTTATAAAGACATCTATCTTCTTACAAAACAGTAAACCTCAGATCGATGCTGGTGAAGTCCAAGGTGATAGCAATTGCCATTTTTAACACTATTGGCCTTTGCACCCCAAATCACAGGCTTCCTGGGAGCAAGGACCTTGTGGAATCATTGCTGTGTAATTTAGGGCATGCTAAGTGCCCAATAAGTATATTAAAAATTTTTAAGTCTTGTAAGCTCAGAAATCTATTTAAGAATTGAGGAATTATTTGGCATCACTTCAAGAAAAAAACCTAAAATTTAAAAAAAAAAAAAAAAGACATCCATTTTACTGAATTTTTGTTTTCCATTTAGCAGACTTTGAAGAACTCTGACCTCACTTGCAGCTGATTAGGAAAAAGCCCTTTACCACCCTTCTTAAAAAAAAAATACCACTCATTTTATAATTGCAATAGAGCACAGCAACGCATGTGGCAACACTGATGGATATATTTCTCCTATGAACTTGAAGCCTGAGATGTATGTACCTGAACTACAGATTAATCAACATGCAAGCATGGGCCGTTGTGTCTTGCTGATTAATTATGCTGAATGATGGATTCCGGTTTAATCACTTTACCTGATAGATGTAGAGAGCTTGCAAATGACAGTCACCGTATCATTTCTCAATAAGCTGCTTTCTAACCAGCTTACTGAAAAAACTTCAGGAAGTTGATGTTCCAGGAAAAAAACCAGTACACACTTTTCCATAAATAACTTTACATTTCTCTGATATCTTCCACCTTAATATTTGTCCTCTGACCAAAAAATCATATAAATACAATAATTACCCAGGAATCCCATTGTTTAGAAGTCTGTCTGTCTCATCCTGGAACTGGAAAACAAAATTTAAAAAGTTAATAGGATTTTTAATTGGGTTTATAATGTTAAGAAAATGAGTCTTTCCTTAGTCTAGAAAACCACTGACTCATGGTTAAAATTACCTGTCTAAAAAACAAGAAACATAACGATGAATAAGCTCTCTGCTCTTGAGGGAGAGGGGGCATGCTGGTTTGATTCATACAAGAAAAATTGACGAGTTAATTGATCATTTCTCTATCTGAAGAAAAGGATATGTGACATAATTAATGTTTTCTTCCTAGAAAAATCAGTAGGTGGTCCCTAAGGACAAAATAAATAGTATCTGAACCAAGTGAGCTTTAACAAATTGGTAGCAATTCCCACCACCCACCCCAGAGAAGTTAATCTCCTCCTCCCTTTTCTTTCATTGCAGGTACCTTAGCATAGCATTATTCACACTGTATAATTCATTAGAGTTGCCTGAGTAGGTTTCTCTCTCCTCTATAACAGGTAGTGATGGCCTGGAAAACAGTAGCCATTTTATGTATATACAGGACTCAAGGACTCAAGAACCTGCAGATGCTTGGGATTACAGGCGTGTGCCACAGTGCCCAGCTAATTTTTGTATTTTTAGGAGAGACAGGGTTTCACTATGTTGCCCAGACTGTTCTCAAACTCCGGAGCTCAAGCAATCTGGTCGCCTCAGCCTCCCAAAGTGCTGGGATTACAGGTGTGAGCCACCTCACCCAGCCCATTATATATTTTTTAACACTGTCCTTCACAATGTTTAAATGGTTCCTTATTGGTAGATGCTCAATAAAATCTTATTGACTTACGTTGAAGACATTTATAGATTACACATAGGAAAAGGTAAGTTTGCCCATTCTTGAAGTCTCTAGTGCCTTTCAACATCAGGTAGACTGCCTTAAACCTCAACCCCAATCAGGTCCTGATGGAGACAGGCTTCCTATAAAGGGCTTCCCTCTGGTGAATGAACAGATTCTAGCACTACCTGTGAGTGCCAGGGTGCCTTCCAAGATGCAGCCTCTCTTGCTGTTTGTCTCTTCACGCAGGCCATTTATGAGTCCTTCCTCCACGAGCACTTCAGTCTCCCTGCAGGACATCAGGCTGAGTCTGATAGCCTCACTGTAAACTGAGCCGGCCTTGCTTTTGGGCCTAGCTTCCTGTCAATACCCCTCTGCCAAAATCAAAGCCTCACATGAACTTGAGTGATATAGTTTGGATACATGTCCCTTCTAAATTGCACATTGAATTGTAATCCTCAATGTTGGAGGTGGGACATAGTGGGAAGTGATTGAATCATGAGGGTCGATTTCTCATGAAGGGTTTAGTAATATTCCCACGGTCCTGGCCTTGTTACAGTGAGTGAAGTCTCACGAGATCTATTTGTTTAGAACTGTGTGGCACTTCTCTCTCTCTCTCTCTCTGTCTTGCTCCTGCTTTCACCATGTGACATGTCTACTCCTCCTTCACCTTTTACCATGATTGTAAGCCTCCTGAAGGCCTCCCCAGAGGCCAAGGAGATGTTGCTACCGTGCTTCCTATATAGTCCTAAATACCTGAGATTCTGTGAGCCAATTTGTTGGAAATGGATGCTCGGTGTCGCAAAATCAACACTGAGACAAAGGATCTCTCAGAAAGGCTAGTTCACTTTCTGAAGAAACCGTGCCACTCGCTAGCAATCTTGCCATGAGAGCACACACAAACAAAGGAGACAGGGACATTTATAATCTTTGTAACCTGACGCAATGGTCCTATGGCTGCGTCCAATTTCCACTGGCCAGAACAAGACCTCACATTCTAAGCTTGACCCAATTGGCTAACAGCTTGAAACTTTTCTAAATAGGCAAAGGGGAAAGAGGACAAAGAAAAGAGGAAACTATTCATGAGAAGGTCAGGAGGGTTTCCAAATAAGGAATGGCATGCACTATGGTCTGGGGCTCACTTAACCCTGTCCAGGCATGCCAGGGCAAGTCAGAGCAGCTGCATTGGAACATATACAGATATGCATAGAGTAAAGAAATGACAAACTCTTTATGGTTTTAAGAAACTTTGAAGAACAACTCCATTCCTCACACAATTGAACCTCTTTTCTTTATAAATTACGTAGTCTCAGGTATTTCTTTATAGCAATTCAAGAATGGTCTAACACACTGAGTAATGACACTGTCTGAATATTTCACTTGCTGACACCTGCTCCTATTTTCATACCAAAGCTTAAATTCTTTCTACCATGTATACTGTCTATATCAGCCATGTGGGTGTTCCCACAGTCATCATCACCAGTCATCAGCCACCATTCAGGGGACTAAACCAAAGTATGACTGGTTTGAGCCTTCAACCAAGTTGAAGTTGTAAGGAAGATTTATGGTGCTGTCTCTGAAAAGTAGAAGAATTAGTGACAAGGTTTCAGTTTAAAAAGGCTCTTTCGTGGCAATTACAACATTAGTGGAATGACAAACAGTGTTGAAAGTCAAAGAGCCTTGGGTTATTTAGCTAATTTCTTTTTAATTTCTCTTAAGCTTCAGTTACTTCCTCTGTGGAATAGAGACAATGAGTGGGGGGCGGGGAGGGGAAGAAGGAAGCTTAGTATATAAAGTGCTTAGAATAGTACCTAGTTTGTTAATCTTGAATAACTATCAACTGTATTCCTCTTTACATATAAAAACAAACTACAGTTTACTCAACAAAAACAGTCAGTGAATAGATATAGCCCTGGAGGTTGTCAAAGCAAGCACTGAATTGAACCTTAAGGCTCTGATTCAAAACAGAATGAAAGAAAAATTGTAAGCCCTTCTCTCAAGGGGCATTAACCCTAACAGACTTTGAGTGGTGTAGAAATAGATCCAGCTAGGCTTCTGCCTTTTTCCAACTTTGGTGCTGCAAGGCAAAAACATTTGTAAGACTCTAGTCAAGAGTACAACTGGAAGCCCATGCACTTTATGTCTAAATATTTAAAAGTTATAAATGAAGCTATACAACTATTAATTAAAATAAGCTCTATCCTCTGACATACAAGTATGCATTTACGTAACTGGGCAAATTATGCTTGAATTTACTGTTATTGCACACTGTAGACTTTCCTGCTAGAATATGGTAGTACAGGGAGAGCTGTCTCCAGGCCCTTGTCTGCCCCAACTGTGGCTTCATGATGAGACTCCTGCTTCATTGCGCTCTCTTCAAAAGGAGACCCTTAATAGCCCTTTTGGCATGAGGGTGAGCGAAGTGGAGGCTAGTGCCTTCAGGTGGAAGAACTCAAGAAGCAGGCTTAGATAAGCCCTGGAAAATGATTCGGGGTCATGTAGACAAGGACCAGGTACTAAGTGTGGTCTGGAAGGCAAGGTGCTGTCACCAGATGAGGACATTCCCTTGGTCTTATGCTCTTCTGGTTTCAGCTAGATGGAGACTAGAACAGGGCCCTCTAAAGCCCAGCACCTGGAAAAGGAGCCCTTCTTGCTCACATCTAAGGACAAGATACTTAAGGTGAACATTTTGTAACAAAAGGGAAGACTGCACCCTGAGCACAGAATCAGGAGGACTAGGTTACAAAGCAGAATGAGTTATACCCACAGATAAAATATCAGACAAGGAGTTACACATGTGTTGTGACAATGGCACAGGAAAACTTCACATTTGGAACTTTTTTAGTCTTTTTTTTCTTTCTTTTTTTTTTTTTTATTTTCCTCTCTTTCTTTTTTCCCAGAGTCTATGTATGTATACTGTTTCATCATACAAAATTAGCTTTTTGTGCATTTCTGGTCAACTAGCAGAAAAGTGATGTAGTCCTTGAGTCTTTTTAATAGAAAAGTTTAGACAGCTTTTACTTAGGTAAGAAATCAACACTTTTATGTACAAAAGTCTTGGACTGTTCTTGCAAATAATACAGCCCACCTAAGACTCTCTGCCCAAAAATCTATCTACAAAAGACAATAAAATCATTTATAGTTTTAAAATAAAGATTTAAAACATAATATTGTATTCTATTCTTTCTATTTCCCACATAAAGGAGATCTTTAAATCAATACTGGGAAATTAGCTGTCTATCCAGAATTACTACATTTGGGAAAGAATTCTGAATGTTAGGCAGTTACTTAAAAACTAAGGTTTTCATTATTCAGATTATTGTACCACTAAGATTAAGATATCATTTCTTTATAATGAGTAAAATCACAGCAATTTAAAGTTGGCAGAGATTTTTAAAATCCCAAATCATTGACATGGGAGGTATATTAAAAAAATTCAAATGGTTGAGTGAGTTGTTCAAGACCATAGAGGTAAATTTGGGCTGGAACTCAGAACTCATTCCAGCGAAGTGGGTTCTTCTCTGTAATGAGGTATCAACTATAGGACTGCGAATAAAAAATATGTTCCTAGATTTTCTTGGAAGATTTAAGATAAGAAACAGTGGTAATAAAAGAAGGAGAAGGTAATACAGCATTAGAGTAGCTATAGAGGAGATTCTTCTGGGTCAGACACACAGATAGTTGCCACGTCTTCCAGAACCCAGTGCCTAATCTAAAACTGTTAGTGTACTATTTTTCTAAAGAAACTGGCTAATTTAAAGACTGGAAAAAAAAGAGGCAGAAAGCATAGTGAAGAGGACACTATCCAGAATGTAAAATACTTTTAAAAACCCAGTCTGAATTTGATTTTAATCATCATCTCACCCACTTGTAAATTTCCAAGAAGTACAGAACTATACGGCACAGAACATGAGTCAGTCTTTTTCTTCACAGAAATCACTTTCTGCATAGCTCTTTGGGGAAAAGAGCAGGGTTAAATGAGACCAAATACTTTGCATGTTTGATTTGAAGTGGATCTGACAATGACACACCAAGGAGGCATCTGCAATGGTAGCAAGAGCTGGGGTGGCTAAGCAGCAAGCTAGAGGCTTAGAAATCTATAACAACAGAGAATCAGCCCAAATAGGAGTAATTTAGGACTGCCTGTCACTTGTGACTCTTGGACCAGTTGTACAAGGAGGACTGGCTGGGATTATACAATGGCCTTGAACTTGTTTTTAGGTATAACTAGCTGTCTGGACTTGCCTCCTAAATTTAGCACACAGGAGGATAAAGGATTTAAGTAAAACTGAGAGAAGGTTAGCATATTCTCCACTGAGATAGATTTCCTCTTAAACAAGGAGGTCTCAAGGGCACATGTTTCAAGGAATATTAAGGCACTTAAGATGGGAGCTTCTGTTTTAAAGGAAAGCCTAATTGTCACAAATTGCATATTCACCTGGCAGCCTGTCAACACAACTCATATATAGCACCTTGAGAAGTGGGAAAGGCTGTGTCATTCCAAGAGTAAAGTTGGAAGTGAATTCATGACTGCCCCGCAGGAAAAAAAAAAAATCAAACATGTTTTATATAAAATACAGTAAACAATAAAGAAATCTCTTTCCCAGAATCATAAAACACTATAGATGATAAAAATCCTTGAGATCATCTGTTTCAGCTTCATAATTTGGGAGAATAGGAATGAAGTTCCAGAAAAATTAGGGGGCAGCACCAACATTAGAGAATTAATAAACAAAGCCAGTACAGACAGTGGTTTAAACAGACTAAGCTAGTGTCAAATTGCCTTAGTGTGAACTCTGGCCCCACTAATTACTGGCTGTGTAACATTGAGTAAAACACTTTCTGTATGCCAGTTTTCCTAAGTGTGAGTGGAGGGTCATAGTCTCTATAAATAAAGTATGTCATATAAAATCGTTTGCACCATTGCAAGACAGATGGTAAATAATCAGAAAATGAAATTTATTAAAAGGAAGAATAATAAGATGATAATGATGATGACTTCAATATTTGGCAAGAATCAGTCCAGGATTTACACTTTTGCCCTCTAATATTCACCAACGATTTCAGAGTCAAAGTTAACTGCAGTCAACTGTAGTTAAAAGACAGGCTTTTCTAATGAAAGAGCTAACTGAACTATCAACAGGATAGAGTACTACTGGAAGAGTTGAAGAGACTGAGGTGGATAAAAGGACAATTAAACCTTAGTGGACACGGAGTTGTCAACATCAGCTTAAGACAGAGAGATCAAGCGAAGGGTCACAAAATTCTGCCTTCAGTCTTATTCTAGATAACATATTCATAAACACCCGCAACATAGATATAGAAGATACGCTTATCAAATAGGGGACTGGAATTATATTGATAAGGCAAGATATTAGCAGACTACAGCCAAAAAATTAATCTAAAAAGAAAATTAGTCATATTAATTTAAAAATCAACTGCATAGACAAAATACAAAGATGACATGTGTCAATCTTAAATAAAACAGTAGAATGTCAAAAACATTTAGAAGTTTAGACCTAAAATTATGCAAAATCCAAAGAGCAGTAAATGTATTGATGAAAAATCCTTGCACTCAGTGAAAATTATGAGCAAACATTTTACCATGAATTTGAAAAGCTAAAACTATTGCCTCTTTGCAATAACATTAAAAGGAAGAATTCAAAGTTCTAAGAAAACGAATGGTAAGAAAGTGAAGGAGATGAAATAAAAGCTGATTTCAAGAAAGAGGTAGACAAAATGTAAAATCAATGCAGCAGTAAAGATGCAACTGGAAGGCATGCAAGAGTGAAAAAACAAAACTCTGAATAGGAAAAAAAGCAAAATTGTAAAAAGAAATGGAAGAAAGTATAAAAATGAATGAGAGAGAAAAATGATACAGAAGACCATCAAAGGGAAATCCAGCATATACCTAAGCAGTGACTTCAAAGAAGGAAGCAACCTTTCTGGGTAAAAATAGAGAGTCACATTTTTTTCTGAAATAAAAGTATACTTGAATATACATGTGGAAAAGTCCATGCTAGATATCTAGAGTGGATACCAAGATGTATCAACTTAAAAGTACAGAATTTCTTTAACAGCCAGAAACATAAAATATGAATGGTAAGAAAATCCACAAGAACATTCAAATCTGTGATTGCTGACAAACATTCAAAATTAACTTAAAGAAAATATATACCAAGGAAATTATATCAAATCAAATGATTCTTCAGCTATAAAGACTATACACAAATGGTATTAAATATATGAAAATTGAGTAAAATTATTCCTGTGGATTTTTCTGGAAAATTAATAGAGGACAAGTTCAGCCTCCAACAATGAGTATGAGGAAACCACAGCGACAGTACAGGGAGAGAACATTGAATGGTAAATAACTGGGAGTCAAAGGATATCATTTAAAGCTGATATATCAAATAATACAAGCTTATTATTTCATTTTATGCTGCTGCTAAAAACATATCCGAGACTAAGTAATTTATAAACAAAAAGAGGTTTAATGAACTCACAGTTCCAGGTGGCTGGGGAGACCTCACAATCATGGTGGAAGGTGAAAGGCATGACTTACATGGCAGCAGACAAGAGGCAAGTGAAAGGAGAAACCCCTTATAAAACCATCAGATCTCGTGAGACTTATTCACTACCACAAGAACAGTATGGGGGAAGCCACTCCCACGATTCAATTATCTTCCTCCAGGTCCCTCCCACAACATGTGGGGATTGTGAAAGCTACAATTAAGGATGAGATTTGGGTGGGGACACAGCCGAACCATATCAATAAGAATAACAGCATTTAACTCTACAAGGATAATTTTAAACAAGACTTAAATTGACTGAAATTGAAGAGTAGAGGGGAAAGGAAGTGGGAATATGCTAACTGTATCATCTCTTTTTTTCTTCTTTAAAAAAGGGATACATTTATTAAACAACTTTTTAAAATGGAGGCAACCTTTCCTAAATATGAGAACTACACATAAACACACAGGAAAATCAAAAATATAAAACACATAACAAAACACACATAAAGCCTGTGCAGTGGCTCATGCCTATAATACCAGCACTTTGGGAGGCTGAGGTGAGAGGATCACTTGAGTCCAGGAATTCAAGGCCAGCCTGGGCAACATGGAGAAACCCCATCTCTACAAAAAATACAAAATTTAGCTGTGCATGATGGTGCATGCCTGTAGTCCCAGCAGCTCAGGAGACTGAACTGAGAGGATTGCTTGAGCCCTGGAGGTCAAGGTTACAGTAAGCCATGATCATGCCAGTGCACTCCAGCCTGCACGATGGAGTGAGACCCCATCTCAAAAAAATTAAATAAAATAAAATTTTAAACACGCACACACACACAAAGGTAGGAATACAAAAAATATTTTGGCATAACTAATAAGAAAATGTGTAACATGATTTTATTAAAATAGAAAAGACTAGATTATAGAAAAAGTTCAATGCTTTGCAATATCCCCACAGTTAATATTTCTATTAATAAAAGTGAAATCTATCAATGCTTGGGCCTTACCTGTTACTGTTTTCATTTACTCTACTGCTGACCTCCTTGCTGTTCTGGAACATGTCAGATATGCTCTCGCCTGGGAGCCTCTGCATTTAATGTTTCATTTTGCTTTCTCTAGTACGTTCCCACATTCCCATAACCAGCCACCTCATATTGTCTAGAACTTTTCTCAAAGATCTTGTTCACAGAAAGAGACTTAGACCATGTTTAGAAAGAAATAGGCAAGAGAGATGAAAACGACTTGTGTGTGTGCACAAACACATGTATGTATGTATATATTGGTTTGTAAATGGACATAAAATATTTTTAGAAGTTTAAAGAACTTAATAATTCTTACCTTCAAAAGGAAGGACATTGAGCAGTGGAGAAGCAATGATGAGAGGGGGATTTTCACTTTATACCTTGTAATAAATTGGATATTTCAATCATGTGCATGTATGGTATATGTTTAAAACTGTTTTAACATGATGATACATTGTGATGAGAACCAAAAGGAATGTCAAAAGAAAGTTGTAAAGTGACTTTTTAGACTAGGAGAAGAGATTAACCGGGAGTAGTGGAAATTACAGATCTCCAGATAGAAGAGAGGGATAAAGACGATCTTAAAATCAAGCATCAGCATTGCATATGCACAGAGGTACAAGTCGCTTAGTATAACTGAACTACAAAGGAGAAGGCAAAGTGTGGGAGAGTTGATGCTGGTAAAACAGGCCAGGTGTATATACTACGTTGAGTCTCTTACATCTCATTCTGGAAGCAATAACAAGCCACTGCAGAGTTCCAAGTGAAACCTTCAAAAACATTGCTACATATCAGAAGTTAGTTGAATGTTTTTATATAATGCCACATACAATAACTTACAATATAAAACCCATACAATCAGCTCAATTAGTCTATAATAACTAGTTTTGTTATAAATGTGAAGACATTCTAACTTTTACAGCGTTCATGAGACTATAAATTGGTCCAGCCACTTTGGATAGCAATTTGCAATATCTATTTCTGTTGAAAATGGCATTTTATACATCTCAGTAATTCTATATCCAAGAAATACTCATGTAAAAACCCAAAGAAGCATGTACAGGAGTTTATTGCGACATGTTTGTAATATCAGACCTTGGAAGACAAAAGGGGAGATAAATATATTAGGGTACATTCAAAAATATTACTCATAGTTAAAATGAGGAAGTGAAAAGTCACATCACAGCAAATACAAAAAAAAAAAAAATCTGTAATTAATCTATCCAGGTAAGTGGAGTTCATCTACTCTGTATTTGTTTTATTTTGTTGCTATAACAAATTATCACAAACCTAATGGACTTAAAACAGATCTTACAGATCTGAAAGTCAGAAATCTGAAAAGGGTCTCACTGTGCTAAAATAAGGTGTTGGAAGAACTGCATTCCTTCTGGAGGACCTAGGAGACAATTTGTTTACCCTGCCTTTTCCAGCTTCTAGGGTGCACACATTCCTCAGCTCACAGCTCCTTCTTCCTTCTTTGAAACCAGCACTGGCTGGTAAAATCCTTCTCACATCACGTTGCTCTCACACTAACTCTTCCTCCTCCCTCTTGTTTAAAGGACCTATGTGGTTCCACGGCTCTCACTTAGATAATCCAGATTATAACTCTTTTAAGGTCAGCTGATTAACCACCTTAGTTTCACCTGAAACCTTAATTTCCTTTTGCCATGTAATAGAGTGTATTTGAAGGTTCTGGAGTATAGGATGTTGACATCTTTTGGGGGGCTGTAATTCTGCCTGCCACATACCTCTGTTAAGTGATGCTCTGTTACACTCTGTTTCACCATCATGAAAAAATATCAGCTCAGAATAATGGTAGGTAACAGTGAAATGCTCATTTATGTAGGTATTACACAAAATAACTCTGGAAATCAGAAAGCACAGAATCAAAAGCAATCTCAACCAGCACCATCTATTAGTTATTTGTAATTCAAGGTTTACTACTTTTGAATTTGAGGTTCATAGCATTTAACTAGGTTCAGTGAAGATTTGAAACAATCTTTTTTTTTTTTTTGAATCCACAATCTATTTGGAGATGTAGCCAGCCAAAATCAAAATAATATTCATAGAACAATATGTAATTCACATTGATCATTGTAGATGAGACTTACTAAAATACCACGCAAGTCCTTTTTTTCCTGAGTTTTCATGCAATTGATGTCCAATTGCCAAAATCAAGTGGGTGAATAAATCAGTGGTTGCTGTTGATTTCCCAGGCTCCTGCTAACCTGAGATGATTTGGAGAGTTGCTGTTCTATCAAACTGATCATGAATAAATGACTGGACACTCAATTCCCTTTAGAATGTCTGTTAAAATATTGATTTGACCTCCGAGTGCACTGGGGGTTTAGTAATGTATGTAAAACTGTCATTAAAATTGCATATCATGCACAAGTTGCAATGAAGCTAACTATATCTTGCTGGCCAATTTTTTCCCCTGGAGTTGTGAGAGAAAGGAAAGAGACAGCAGTCAGTTTTCAATAAGAGGAGGCAGAACAAGGAAATTTGAATGTTGATTAGAGAAATAGGCAAGTCTCTGAATTCTACTGAGAATTAGCCTCCACCACATGACCCCCTGCTGAACTACTGTATGGTATTTTCTAAAATATTATAGAAAATAACCCTCTTAAAAATGTAAGACCATTGAATGCTGTTCTATTTTTGCACAGGAAATTAGGGTGTAGAGAGTGCAATACAAATGTCTTCAGAATTTCACAAGAAACACTCTGTGGAAATCCTTTTAAATTTATTTGGTGGTTTACCTCCCACCCTGAGGGGTTGAAAATCTCAAGCACAGGAAGCAGTTCCTGATTCACTGGTTGATCCACAGCCTTTGTTTCAGTGACAGCTCATTTGACCCATTTCATTTCTCTAAATTGCTTTCTAATTTCCTGAGGACAGCAGCGTTGTTGTATTGTGTTTAGAGCATTATGTGTTTCAAAATGCTGAACACTCTCATTTTATTTTATATTTCATCTCAGTTGGAAAGGCAGTTTTCCCATAGAGGGGCAGAGTGTAGGTTCGGAGAGGCAAAGGACTCAAGTTCCTGCTCTGCTGTTTACCAGCTGTATGAGCTCAGGGAATTAACTGTTCTGGGCCTGAGCTTCCAGAATCTATTTAAGTAAGGGATTGAACTATATTTTCAAAGGATGTTTTCTGTTCTAATGTGCTATACCCTTTCAAGTTATCATTATGGTTGTTTAGCACAAGTAAAACTACTGTTGCCATTATTTATACAACAAAAGGTAGCTTTGTTAGTTACAGGAGCATTGTCCAACCATACCTAATCATTTTGAACAAAAAAAAAAAAACAGATTTAGCCATTAAACAGCAAATAGAAGTGATGTCAGCAAAGTGACCGAATAAGAGGTTCCTAGCTCATAGAAACAATGTGGCATCCATCTACAGACAACAACTTTGTGGGAGTTTGGGGACCCATAGGGGGTTGCAAAACCCTGGTGGAGCCTAAGACTGAGGAGGGCTGCTTTGAGAAGGCATGCACATGCCCCAGTGGTATTAATAACTTAGCCAACTATGGTCTGCACTGTGCATTGGAAGCAGCCACATGCCCCTGTGGACTTAGCTGCAACCCTGCTTGGCCATGGTCCTGATACCAGCCCCATCTGCCAAGTGGCCCAGAAGGATTTATACCCATCCATGCCCACAGTAAATGAGCTAGTAAACTTGGGCTCAACCAGGATCCTGAAATAGCTCTATGACCCAGTGCCGACCTTGTTCTACTGTAGTCCAGGGGCATTAGTCCCCACCCAGAGACTCAAAAAGAGATATGCCCATTTGAGACTGTGTGGCAGACCCACCAAAACCAGTTCCCACTGTGGACTCTGAAGCAGCCCTATGATCCAGCTCCAGCTCCATGCTACCACAAGTAGGGAGGGGGAAGTCCTCTCCACCTCGAGACCCAGTGGGAAATCCACCCATTCAGGCTCCCAGTTAAAAGATGACCAAATTTGGTCTTGGCTGTGGAGACTGAAATAGGCCTGTGACTCAGTTCTAGCTCCCTCTGCCATGGTCTGGGGGCAGTCTGATCTGCCCAGGTTGCTTACAGGACATCCCACTCAGTAACAAAAACACTAACCTCAGGCTGAACTGTAGCCCCTAAAGTAGCCCGATGACATAGCTTCTGTCTTCCTCTGCAGTCCAGAGGCAGTTCAGAAATTTGCTCACTGATCAGGAGCCATCATACCCATTGATGTCTTTGGTAATAGGCCCTCCACCCATGTGAAAACTTGATTAGAGACTCAGAAATAACCCCGTGACCCAGCTTCAGCCCACTCAACTGCTATCCCAAAGGTGGTTTTATATCTTTCCAGGGACCCAGTAGAAAGAAGGTTTTTATTTGCCAAATCAAGCTGTAAAAACTGGAATAGATACCTGCTTCTTCAAATGCACAGATGCCAAAGCAAAGCTACAGGGATCATGAAGAATTAGTCAACTATGACACCACCAAATGAAACTAATCAAGCTCCAGTAACCAATCCTAAAGAAATAGAAATTCAGGGCCGGGCCCAGTGGCTCATGCCTGTAATCCCAGCACTTTGGGAGGCGGAGGCAGGCGAATCACGAGGTCAGGTGTTCAAGACCAACCTGTCCAAGATGGTGAAACTCCATCTCTACTAAAAATACAACAAAATTAGCTGGGCGTGGTGGCAGGCACCTGTAATCCCAGCGACTCAGGAGGCAGAGGCAGGAGAATCGCTTGAACCCAGCAGCAGAGGTTGCAGTGAGCCAAGACTGTGCCACTGCACCACAGCTTAGGCGACACAGTGAGACTCTGTCTCAAAAAAAGAAAAAGAAGAAACAGAAATTCAAAACTACTTGGCAAAGAATTCAAAATAATCATCTTAAAGAAGCTCAGTAACCTAAAGGAAAACACAGATAGACAACTAAATAAAACTAGGAAAAAAAATACATGAACAAAACCAGAAGATTATTAAATATAATAAATGGCAGCCATAAAAAATAAGCAAACAAACTTTACAGCTGAAGAATAAAATAATGGAACTGAAAAAATCAATACAGAACTTCAACAGCAGACTCAATTGTGCAGAAGAAATAATCAGTGAACGTGAAGACACAGGAATAAAATTAGCCAGTTAGAGGGAAAAAAATAATAACAAAGATTGAAGAAAGCATACGGGACTTATGAGATACCTGTCAAGTGAACCAATATATGAATTCTAGGGATACCAGAAGGTGAGAGAAATAGAAAGAAATAGAGATCTTATGTTTAAAAACAATGCCTGAAAACATCCCAAATCTATAGAGGCAAATGTAAGTCTTTATTCATAAAGCCCAAAAGTCCCCAAATATATTAAACCTAAAGAGGTACACTGAGATGGATTATAGTCAAAAGTCAAAGAAGGCCGGGCACAGTGGCTTCTGCCTGTAATTCCAGTACTTTGGGAGGCTGAGGCAAGCAGATCACCTAAGGTCAGGAGTTCGAGACCAGCCTGGCCAATATGACAAAACCCCGTCTCTACTAACTATGCAAAATATATACTAAACACATGTCTCTACTAAAAACACAAAAAATAACCAGGCATGATGGCATGTGCCTGTAGTCCCAGCTATTTGGGAGGCTGAGGCAGGAGAATTGCTTGAATCCGGGAGGCAGAGTTTGCAGTGAGCCAAAACCAAGATCACAACACTGCACTCAAGCCTGGGCTACAGAGGAAGACCATCTCAAAACAAAACAAAACAAAAAAACAATCAAAGACAAAGAGAAAATTGTGAAATCAGCAAGAGAAAAGCAACTTGTCACACACAAGCGAGCACCACAATAAACACTATCAGCAGATTTCTAAGCAGAAACATTACAGGCCTGTAGCGAGTGGATAATATATCTAAAGTACTGAAAACAAAGCAAAAACTACCAATCTAGAATACCCAGCAAAATTGTCCTTTAAGAATGAAGGAGAGATACAGACTTTCTCAGACAAACAAAAACTGAGGAAAATTGTTACCACTAGGACATGCCATACAGTATATGATAAAAGGAGTTCTTCAAGTTGAAATGAAAAGGTGCTAAACAACAACATAAAACATATAAATGTGTAAGTTTAACTGTTAAAGGTAAACACAAACACAGAATACTATAATCCTGCAATAGTGACATATAAACCACTTTTAACACTGATACATAAAGTCTGAGATAAAAGTAGTAAAAATAACTGTAACCCCAGATATTTGTTAATGGAAAAACAATTTAAAAGACATAAAACCTGACACCAATTACATAAAGTATGAGGGAGAGGGAAGTGTAGAGTACATACAAAGTATAGAGTACATGCAATTGACGTTAAGTTGTTATCAGCATTAAAGTAGACTGCTTATAATTCTCAAATATGTGAATCCAGGGTAACCACAATGAAAATTTGTATAGTAGAGACACAAAAGACAAGAGAAAAGAATTAAAGCACACCACCACAAAAAATATAATCAAACCACAAACAGACAACAAAAGTAGAAAAGGACAAAGTAAATATAAAACAGACAACAAACAACTAACAAAGTCGAAAGATTAAGTTCATTCCTATTAATAATTACTTTACATGTAATTGAAATAAACTCCCAGTCAAAAGACAGAGTGGCTGAATAGATACAAAAGCAAAATCAAACCATAGGCTGTCCACAAGAGACTCACTGTAGATTTCAGAACATGCATAGGCTGAAATTCAGTGAAAGGATAAAGAAAGATATTCCACACAAATATTTTTGTTTATTTCTTCTAAAAAAAAATAACAAGATACATGTGCAGAACATGCAGGTTTGTTACATAGGTATACGTGTGCCATGGTGGTTTGGGGCACCTACTGACCCATCCTTCAAGTTCCCTCCCCTCACCGTCCACCCACCAACAGGCCCTGGTGTGTGTTGTTCCCCTCTCTGTGTCCATGTGTTCTCATTATTCGACTCCTACTTGTAAGTGAGAACATGTGGTGTTTGGTTTTCTGTTCCTGTGTTAGTTTGCTGAGGATGACGGCTTCCAGCTTTATCCATGTCCCCGCAAAGGACATGATCTCATTCCTTTTTATGGCTGCATGGTATCCCATGGTGTATATGTACCACATTTTCTTTATCCACTCTATCATTGATGGGCATTTGGGTTGGTTCCATGTCTCTGTTATCAAAAATAGTGGTGCAATAAACATACACGTACATATGTCTTTGTAGTAGAATGATTTATATTCCTTTAGGTATATATCCAGTAATGGGACTGCTGGGTCAAATGGTATTTCTGGTTCTAGATCCTTGAGGAATCGCCATACTGTCTTCCACAATGGTTGAACTCATTTACATTCTCACCAACAGTGTAAAAGCATTCCTATTTCTCCACAGCCTCACCAGCATCTATTGTTTCCTGACTTTTTAATAATCACTGTTCTAACTGGTGTGAGATGGTATCTCATTGCGGTTTTGATTTGAATTTCTCTGATCAGTGATGTTGAGCTTTTTTTCATATGTTTGTTGGCCGCATAAAGGTCTTCTTTTAAGGAGGGTTTGTTCATATCTTTTGCCCACTTTTCGATGTGGTTGTTTGTTTTTTTCTTGTAAATGTGTTTAAGTTCCTTGTAAATTCTGGATATTAGACGTTTGTCAGATGGGCAGATTGAAAAAACATTCTCCCATTCTGTAGGTTGCCTGTTCACTCTGATGATAGTTTCTTTTGCGGTGCAGAAGCTCTTTAGTTTAATTAGATATGATTTGTCAATTTTTGCTTTTGTTGTAATTGCTTTTGGTGTTTTTGTCATGTAGTCTTTGCCCACATTCCACACAAATATTAACAGTAACCAAAAGAGAACAGCAGTTGCTGTATTTATATGTGACCAAGTAGACTCTATGTCAAAAATTGTCACAAGAGACAAAGACAGTAATTATATAATGATATAAAGTTGATTTAACAAGAAGATATAACAATTATGAATATACATGTACCCAATATCAAAGCATCTAAATTATAAAGCAAACATTAACAAATATGAAGGGATAAATACATTGCAATACAATAAGAGTAGAAGAATTCAATACTCTATTCTCGAAAATGAATACATCACCCAGACAGAAAATCAACAAGTAAATGGCAGAAATAACACTATAGACCAAATGAACGTACATTCATACAGCATTCTCCACCCAACAGCAGAGGAATATACACTCTTCTTAAGAGCACATAGATCATTTTCCAGGATAGATCATATGTTAGGTCACAAAGCAAGTATTAACAAATTTAAGATCAAAATCATTCCAAGTATCTTTTCTGAACAAATTGGAATGAAACTACCAATCAATAACGTAAAAAAATGGAAAAGTTCTCAAAGTTGTGGAAACTAACAACACTCATGAACAACCATTGGGTCAAATAGATAATCAAAGGGAATTGTAAAAATATCTTGAGATAAATGAAAATGAAAACACAATATACCAAAACCTATGGGAGACAGCAAAATCAATACTAAGAGGAAAATTTATAGCAGTAGATGACTACATTAAAAAAGAAGAAAGGTTTCAAATTAACAACCTAACTTGACATTTCAAGAAATTAGAAAAAGAAGGCCAAACTAAGCCCTATGTTAACTGAAGGAAAAAAAATGAATATTATAAATAAATTAAATAAAGAATAGAGAATAAAAGAAAAAATCAACAAATCTGAGAACTGAATTTTGAAAAAAATAAACAAAACTGGCAAATCCTTAGCTAGTCTAACTAAAAAAAAAAGAAAAAAAAGACCCAAATAAATAAAATTATAAATGAAAGAGAAGATGTTACAATGGCTACCTGAGAACTTAAAAAATAATAAGGGACTATTATAAATAATTAGATAATAAATTAGACAATCTAAGAAATAAATTTCTAAAGATATATAATCTACCAAAGCTGAATCAAGAAGAAATAAAAAACTTGAACAGAATAATAAAAAATAAAGAGATTAAATAGTAATCAAAAACTTCCCAATAAGGAAGTCCAAGATAAAATGTCTTCCTGGGTGAATTCTACCAAATATTTGAAGGAATAATTAATACCAATTCTTCTTAAATCTTCCAAAAATAGAAATGGAGTAGGTCCAAACTCATTTTATGAACCAGAATCACCCTGATATCAAAGCTAGACAAAGACACCACACTAAAAGAAAACTATAGGCCAATGTGCCTGACGAAATTAGGTGCAAAAATTCTCAAAATACTATTCAACCAAATTTAACATCACATTAGGTGGATTATACACTATGATCAAGAAGGATTTATCACTAGAATGTAAGGATGGTTCAATGTAGACAAATCAATAAGGGTAATATACCATGTAAACAGGATAAAAGATAAAAACCACATTCATCTCAATCAATTCAGAAATAGCACTTGACAAAATTCAACATTCATTCATGGTAAAATTCTCGACAAAACAGATATAGAGAGATTCTATCTGAACATAATAAAGGCCATATATGAGAAGCCCACAGCTAACATTACACTCAACCGTGAAAAACTGAAAACCTTTTCTATAAGATATGAAACAAGACAAGGTTGCCCCTCTCACCACTTCTACTCAATGTAGGACTGGTAGGCCTAGCCAAGCAATTAGACAAGAAAAAGAAGGCATATAAATTGGAAAGGAAGAAGTAAAATGATCTCCATTTGCTGGTGACATGATCCTATCTCCAGAAAATCTTAAAGACTCAACAAAATATTGTTAGAACTAGGGATGGTATGGGGACTGGAGGAAGATGTTAGATAAATACAAGGAAGAGAAGAAGAGTTATAGAATAACAAAGCAGTTACATTTGGTAATGAATGAAATAATATGGAACTCTGACACACAAATTACTTTAAAAATAATTGCAAATTCACATATATAAAAAATGAGAATGGAATGTGTGTGTATGTGTGTGTATAATGAACATAACTAGAATAAATGAGAATGGAACTTTATCCATATCCAGAAAGATGGACCAAGTTGTGAAAAATTCCAAATGTCCAAATCTAAGTTTTCACTTTTAAATAATGTCCCTCCTCTGCACTCCATTGGTTCCTTAATCCCTTTACTCCCTATTACAGACTTCCACTTGAAAAAGGTAATTTTTCTACTATGCTGATTCTCTTTCTCCCAATAATTCACCCAGAAATGTTTGTCCTTTCACTGCTCAGATTGGTAGATGATCAAATAGAGCTTTTAAAAAACAGGCAAAGGAGGTGGCAAAAGTAAGGAGTTGTAAGGGGTCTGAGCTAATGAGTTGGTCTGGCACAGTCTTATGGATGCTGGTGGAAGAGATGAGACCTCTGGGACAGAGAACAAGTACTTTATTATTCACAGCAATAACAGTAACAAAAAGACTAGCAACTTTGCTGGTTTTCCAGGTGCAAATTCCAACAGTAAAATGCAAAGTGGGCCTGGTAGTACCTACTCTCAAAGTGGATTGCATCACAAAGAAGGTACCCTAAGCTTGTGCCAACTGAACCTTTTATACCACACAGTAAATATACTTGACTTTTGACCTGAATGAATTCATTATCTTTATCTTATTATACAGTAAATAAACCTGCCATTGGTTCTGAAGGAAAACACGATCTCCATCTTCCAAAGCTCACTATGTAAATGTTCTTGGAAAAGTAGTCTGGAACAAAGACAGTTTCCTCAAAAATGAGTAGGAAAATGAGACTTATGGAGAACTGTCTTCCAACACAAGGCTTTGACCCATGCCCTGTAATTACTTAACACATACAATTGAGTTTATCTTTACCTATCAGCAATGGGGAGTCGTAAAAAATATATGACAAGGAAAGTCACTTTTTTTTTTTTTTTTTGAGACGGAGTCTCACTTTGTCGCCCAGGCTGGAGTGCAGTGGCGCGATCTCGGCTCACTGCAAGCTCCGCCTCCTGGGTTCACGCCATTCTCCTGCCTCAGCCTCCTGAGTAGCTGGGACTACAGGCGCCCGCCACCGCGCCCGGCTAATTTTTTGTATTTTTAGTAGAGACGGGGTTTCACCGTGGTCTCGATCTCCTGACCTTGTGATCCGCCCGCCTCGGCCTCCCAAAGTGCTGGGATTACAGGCGTGAGCCACCGTGCCCGGCCGGAAAGTCACTTTTTAAAAGCATAAGCATAGTATCACTGAAGTTTGATAATTAGTTAAAAAGTAGACTAGAGAAAATGACATTTTACTAATTCAGATGAAAGGTAATATTAACATATTAATTTGTTGCATGATTTAGATTTATTTCATCTTGCTAAGTAGAGTTTTTGGCTCTCTTTGAATCCAGAATAGCTAACTATTCTCTATGTCCCTATCACATGGTTAAGTGTGCAGCTGGCACAGAATAAATACAATGTGTGACATAATAATTTATTAATTTGAATCTGGGTGTCCTAATAACAGTGGGTAGTACTTTTCATGACTGGCTGCAGGAGTATGGCATAGGAAGGTCTGAATTTACTCATACTTATTCATTATCTATTTCATTCCCCAGAAAAGAAAACTTCTCTTTAATGCTACTTGCTTTCTGGGAATTCCCTTTATACGTAAGTTAATTTATGTTTATGAAGAGCAATATCTAAGCTGTTGTGGCACACAGTTCCAAAAAACCAACGTATAGGAGGGTCAAAGTTCAAGCATGTTACAATGTTCTCATTTTTTTCGGGAACTTGGAAGCTGCATTGTCTTTTTTATAACTTATGTCTTATATCAAGAGTAGCTAAGCTGTGTAGCTGCTTCATAATTGCACAGGAACATTGCTAGAAATTGAATTTCTAATATTGATGCTTCCTATTCTTAATGTTGCAGTTGTGCTTTTTTTAATTAATTCAAAAAAATAGTGTTTGTTATAGGAAAATGCCTAAAGCAAAAACCTGATTCCAAGTACCAGTCAAAAGGAGAAACAAAGCATTCAGTGCTTACTGTGAGAACAGTCTCTTTATGAAGGTCAATGCCATAGATGAAACTGCAGTGTTTTGCTGTTGTTTTCTTTACTGAAGTCAGCACTTTTATTTAGAAGCAAATGACAGCATCTCTTATTTAAGTTTAAAAGTTAACCTTTGCCAAATGACTATAGAAATAATTAACAATATTATCTAAGTCAATTTAGCTAATTAAGCTTATGCTGCATCTCTGTCATCTCCTTTGAGTTCTTCAAGGATTTTGGAACCTCAGAAAAAGAAAAAAGGAATTTTCATAGAGGGAAGTTGCATAGCACAATTGAGGTGAAAGTTTGAATAACTCTAGTAGAATAAGTCTTATAAATGTCACTGGAATATATTGCTTTATATGTTATGATACCTCGGTACTTTTAGAATGCAATAAATTCCACTATATTGAACTGATGCAGGGGCAAGTGTGTGGTTGTTATTATTTCCCCTGACTCTCCCCATTTTAGAATTAGTATTCATACACTAATTCTCATCAGTATTTTTCTCATTGAATTATGAAATAATTCATTATTTTTAAGGTCCACCCGCTCCTAACATTAAAAAACATATATTTCTCTGAGCCTCATTTCCACTATGCACTGTGACTTCCCACGTGAATCTGTACCAGAGTGAAGAACGATTTAGTGCAATATTAGTTCTCATCTAAAATTCCTCACCAATGTGGGGGTTTTTTTAACCAATAAAGACAATAAAAAATAAATACTAAAGATTCTAAATTCTTACTCTTGGAAATTTCAAAACTAACCCTTTTATATTTTGGCTCAATTGGGTAAGCTTCCCATGTTGCTGGGTTACTGCACAAATATATAAATGTGTGTATATATGTGTATGTGCATGCACGTGCAATTTCTATAACTTTGCAACTGAGAAACAAAGTCAGTATATATGTATTTATACATGTAATTTTTATAACTGTACCCACTAATAATAAAAACCTTATGCAAATGAATTCATTCATGATGAGACCTTACATAGTGTGATCTTGTAGCACTGATTTCTCTTTACATAAATGTTATTGTTGCTAATTCTTTAGTCGTCTTCTTCATTCTGAAAATATTAGTGTCTTTTCTTGGTGAGAGAGCCCAAGAGACATGAGAAGGAGTGTTCTCTTCAGCTCTGGTTCTCAGTGCTTGAAATGCTTGCCATTGTCAACACGATCCGGTGCCACAGCCACTGTCACATTCACAGACACCACTGCGCAGAATTTATTAGGTTTACATAAAGGTTATGTGGAATAAATCACCGGCCTTTATCTTTGCCTGGTATCATCTTTGCATTATTTATGAGCAAAGAACAATACATCATGCTGGACTGCTATAATTCTCCTAGTAAAACATCATTTTCCTGGAGAGCCTGATGCTAGTGTGAAGAGGCAAGTCCCTTTCTGCAGGGCATGTTTCTGACAGTACATCAGAGAGATGTGGACTGCACCTACTATTCATAATCAATTTAAGATGTAGCGCAACCCACAGAGGAGCAGAATTTCTCTAGGCTGCATTCTCCAACAAAGAATGCTTATCTTGTCCATCCTCTGGACACCATACTATTGCAGTTCAGTGATAAATTCAACAATTTTTTAAAGAGTGTTCATTATATTCTAGGCACCATTCTAAGTGCTTGGAATTCTTCAGGGAAAAAAGAAATAACAGTTACAGTCTTAGCCTAGGTTCCCCCTAAAAGGAACCTGAGAAAACAGTTTAGATTCATGAATTTTAATTTTGAGAAGTGAACAAAAGTAACTGGAGTAGAATACTAGAAGGGTAAGACAGGGAAGGAGGGAAAGTTAACTTCAGGTTGCATCACTGAGCTGACTGATTACGGCTCAGTAGACAACTAGAGCACAATTCCATTGGAGATCTTCTGAGAAGCCATGTACACAAAAGTTAGTATTGTCCACCCGAAACAAAAAAGAGAAATTTTTATTCTTAATGGCAAAGGGTTATACCATAGAACATTAGCTCTATGTATCAGAAAGGCTCTCCTCTGCATGTAGCAGAAAGGCTGAGCATGACCTTATAGGCATCTCAGAAGTGACAGAGTAAGATGCCAAAAGCAAGAAATTTGTGGTAGAGGTAACACAAAGTGCTATCAGATTATGCTTGCGTAAAACTATACCATAGCAATGACAGGGGTGAAAACAATGGCCAAAAAGACAGGAAGTGGGACACAAGAGATGTCCAGTCCAATTCCTGCTTTTGAGAAGCTTATATTCTAGTGACTTTATTTTAATCCAATCCAGACACTTTATTTAGGGCTTTCTTTAAAAAGGAAAAATAAAAAAGATTAAATGAGATTGGTTGTAGCTTACAATACTTTTAGGCATTGCTATACAAGAAAAAAATTAAAATAATAAAATAAAGCTATAAAATATAAATATAAATAGTAAAAATAATAAAAAAATACATACATACATTTGTTTCCAATTCCTATCATGAAGAAATAGATTAAAATTTTCAAAGATTTGTGTAAGAGGACCAACTATAGTGTGTCCTTGTCTAAATAGCTCATGTTTTATTTTTTTAGGTCCTACAGGATGGACTTAGTTTAGAATCAGTTTTAACTGAAATATTAATAAGATCACCAATGTCAACTACTACCACATTCTAAAATCAAGACTTGCAAGCAAAAGAAGCAATAACATGGTAGTTTTTAAACCCTCAACAGAAAATTCATATCCATCCATTAAAGAGGCTTGAGAGGCAAGAGGAGATGGACTTAAAAAAGAATTCTTGGAGAGAGCGGTCAAGGTTCTCTGAGTTCTCTACCCACATGCCAAGGAAGGAGGCTAGGAGGGATTTAAGTTCTTTCCAAAACCAGGGAAGGAGGCTTCAATGGGATGCCTTGGAGAGCTTTATCTGTTTTCTATAGAACTTGGAAGACACAGCAGACTGATCACATGCTGGGAAGCCTAAAGGGAGAGTGGCAACAGCTGCCTAGCTACTCTGCTAGAAGAGAAAAACAAGTTACAAATTTGGGGACAATGTTTATTCCCAGAATTTTCAGGGTATAGTCAAGAGAGTACTGGAGAAAGGTTGACTTAAATTCTATCCAAGTAGCATGTCTGGAGAGAGCGAGGTCCTCAGCCAAAGGAATGTCTTAGTTTCGAAGGACAAATAACAAATCATCAGACAGAAGTGATACATTTATCCACATCAAGGGAAATACATTTGAAAGATCCCCAGAAATGAAAACAAGAATAATAATCTCTGGAAGTCTCAAAAAATCAGCCCAGAACAGAATAATCTAGTTTTAAATATCTGCCAAATGTGTAACTTCCCCACTTTGAGGAATCTAAAAGACATAATGTATTCCTATATAGAATTCTACAGGATGCCACCAGAGACATCCTAAAATATAAATAGGAAGGGTTATTTTCCACACTCAGATCATGTGGATACCAAAAAGATATTGATAAAGCATAGACCCTACAGAGAGGGCAGAGGAAAAAGAAGAAATGAGGAGAGAGGAGTGTCAAAGAAAAACTAAGCTTCTAAAAGCACACTCAAGAATTGACAGTAGTTGGAATGGAAGACAAGCAATAAGAACATTTCTGTTGTATTCACGACAGTTTTTAGTAAGAAGTTTTGATGATGAAAGTCTAGTAATGAGCTGTCCCTGCATATGTTCCAGGTCTTATAGGGCATAATATCAGGGACACAGGTAACTAAAGACAAATAAGGAAAGAACAGAATTAAAAGATATAATAATGCATAAAGCAGGAGAAAGCTTAGAGGTTGGGGGCTATGGTACCACTTGGTTTCAGCAGACAGAGGGAGAACCTGAGATTATTGACTAGAGAGCATATTCTGGTGTCAACAGTCAAGTATAAGCTAAGTGAGGGAATGCAATTGTTAAAACCAATCTTTCTTCTAAGTCTCTGAATTCTTAATGAATGAAATGCAGCAAGATGGACTTTTCTTTCTGGATATAGAAATTGTGGATGGAAGTAGCAATTGTAACTGATTTCAAAACAATTCAAATAAAGATCTTCTATCACTCCCCTCAATTTGCTGTCTGACCATAGCTCTTCAAAGGAACTCTTCAAGAGAACCTGGAAAACTGAATGGATGATGCACCTGACTATCAATAAATGAAATCAAAAGAATCATCTGAAAAATGAGAACTTAGGCAATAAACAATTTTCTTCTTCTTTGTGACATCAGACGACTTTGAGTCTTTTCTCCGAAATTACAAGGGAGGAACTGTGTCAACCAGAGTATAGTACTGAATGCATTCTAAGGTGACAGGAGTCAATTTCAACCTGTTGCACAAGCATAATTTCACAAGCAGGCAAACTGAGTTTTTGGAGAAAAAATTATCTTCTGTTTATCCTTAAAAATTTATGCAGATTTTTCAGATATATGATTCCCCAAACATACACACAGTTCTAGATTTGGCATGCCTAGAGATTTCACTGAAACCAACATTCTCTTAAAAAAAAAAAAACTGTTAGTAAAGTTTAGGAAGGAGGGAATTTCCATTAATCTTGAGAAGACTTTGTTCTGTTAGTCAGACGCTGATGGATGGTTAGGCAGGCCCTCAAGTGAACAGAGCCTCACAAACTGACATTGGTCTTATTTTTCTAAAAGGATTTTAGCAAAGATAAATTGATGGAAAGTGTTCTTATACTAGTACAAAGAGAAGGAGATTAGCTACATTTTCCTTCTGGAAGCTACGAAAACCCCAAAGCAAACAAAATCTAGAAATCACAGGTCATGACTATTCATATTTGTTTTCTTTATTTTAATTAAAACTTACTCTTCAGTAAATAGATTTTCTTTAAATTTATACATTCCCATTGCATTTTAACACTTTGTAGAGAGGTGATGTATAACACAGTTAACTGATTAGTATAATTTCAATTTGCCTTAATATACCAAATCTCTGTTGTGAAATATCCATAGTTAATGACCAGCGTAGACTCAGTTGAGGTCATTGTCAGTATTACCAAGTCCCAAATTTAATTTTACAGATGAGGAAAAGAAAAAGATCATCAAAGTGTATGTCTCTCCCAATTTTAATATTCTGTTATGTAGATCTTCATACTGTTTTATCACTTTGCTTTATTCCTAGCTTGTGTTTTCCGTTACATGACAGTTTCGCTTTACAGGCTTTTAGAATTAAAAGCTGTGTAGCCAATATCATGAGCCATTTCTCATGCCAGCTGGGCTTCGGGTACTTGTTTTCAACTACATTTAAGTCAAAATGAAGTTAGTCCAGAAAAATTAGCCGAACCACACTGCTACCTACCCCATCCTCTTGAAAATAGTGTTTCCTAGATCATGTCCTTTGCAGGGACATGGAAGGAGCTGGAAGACATTATCCTCAGCAAACTAACACAGGAACAGAAAACCAATCACTGCACGTTCTCACTTATAAGTGGGAGCTGAATGATAAGAACACATGAACATGTCCGGGGGAACAATACACACTGGGGCCTGTCAGGAGGACAGGCGGAGGAAGAGCTGCTAATCGGGAAGAATTGCTAATGGACACTGGACTTAAAACCTAAATGATGGTTTGATCTGAGCAGCAAACCACCATGGCACATGTTTACCTATGTAACAAATCTGCACATCCTGCACATGTACCTCAGAACTTAAAATAAAAGTTGAAGAACAAATAAACAAGAAAATAATGGTTCCTCTCTTTTGCTATCTTCTAGGAGCCTCTCATGTACAGAATTTAACTGAGAACAATACAGGGAGAGGAATTCTGACTTAGAAGATCTTAGACTAGGGAGCAGTGAGGCTGCTGAGTTGACAACAGTCAAACACATAGGCATATGAAAATTTGACCTTGATGTGGGTGCTGACTGAACACCTTACCAACCTGACATCTCCAAGGGATCTCAAAGTAGTATTATAATCCACTAATATTACAGTGGTTTCAAAACCCCACTGGAAGGATTATGGATAGAGAACATGTTGTATGCCCAAACATGTGATTATAAGAAATATTTTGATAGTCACTGAGGGAGAAAGGTGAGACAGTAAGCAACATGATGAAATAGCAAGGGAAGATCATTAGCTCTTTTCTAAGGAGAGTAGACGTGGTTAATAGCAGAGTTCCTGTTAAATGAGTCGATGAGCTGAGGCCATGTCACCAAAAGTCCTTTTTTCCTATAATTTCCCCACATATCACAGTCTTTCCTCTAAATCAATGCTGAACACAGATTTAAGAATGTTCTTTTGAAGCATCACCAATCGTTGGTCTTCTGCGGGTGCTCACATTACTCAGTCCAGCTCTGCATTCATGTGAACGCAATCAATCAGTCAACAGTGTTCCAGTGGATAAACAAGTGAGAGCCTCTGTTCCAGTCCACCTTGTCTATTAAGAAACTAGCTTCAAAATAACATCCTTTCTGAGATCTCAGTGCCACTTTAGACTTCAGTAACTCAGTATTCAGACAGCAACCTCTGGAAACTAATTCCTGACTCTGTATTTGTTATCTTCATTTTATTTAAGACAAACCCTGTTCAGAAAATGCCTTATTTTTGTTTACACATTGCTACAATAACTAAGAGCATTATGTTAAGTTAATATACAAATAAATTGATTAACTCATTGCAAGACCCTTAAATATAAAGTGTTTAGTTAAATACAAACAAAAATTCCCAGTGGCTGCTCCATATGTACTTCTGTTGGGAAAACAATAACCGTAACCACATGGTATGTTCATTTAAACTCTATTTTACACTAAAACTCATTAAAGTGTTCCGATGATTCTAGTAAGGAGTCAGAAGTAATCATCATATTTCACAAGTTTGACCCATTTAGGCTCTAAGATGTTCCTAGTTGCCAGTCATTTCAATAATGCCCAATACAGGATTAAAACAATAATATGTATTAGTAACAGCGCACTTTTCTTTTTTGTGATCATAGTTCATTTTCTTCTTTACTGATGTTCTGAAAGACACAGAGATCCAAACGCTGAATGATAAAACTCATAGCAACAGAATATTTTGTATATTAAAATTTTATTTGAAACGTGACAAGAGGCTACTGAAGTGATGAGAACAGCACCACAAGAGAACAAAGTTTATCTCAACCTTCCTAGCTTTTCCAGTGTTGGTATTCCCCCAAGGTGATCATCTATTACTTCTGTAGTTGCTGCCACTCTACCACTATAGTTCCAAAGAACTCCATTTTTGGTGATGGATATATGACTTGTCCTCAGGATTTCTAATGCAACCACAATATGGTTGGGTGACCTGAATTCCAGACTTTATGGTATTCAGAGTGGTTAAGGTGGGTTAGGCACAAGTAGCCCAGTTTAAAAGAAATTGAATGTATCATCCAATTTTCAAATTTCCTTAAGTCTTACCTTTATTTTCCTAGGATAATAAGTGCTCATGACAACAAATAAATTAATAGCATAGAGTTAAGTAATATATTCATATCTTTATCATTAATCTCCTGGTAATTTATCCAAAAACAAGAGTTCATTTTATGCATTATAGGAACAATGTCCTTGGAAATACTTCAACTTCCTAAAAAACACAAAGTAGAACTCCAAACAGTATGTTCAATCATGTTATTGACTTCTGAAAAAAAAATTTAGCTTTTCGTTATCTTTTCAGGAAGTGCCATACACTAGAAATTATTCAATAGAAAATGTCCAAGATTCTGAGTTTGGCCATCCTTTATTAGAAATAGTTGTTTATTCTATCATGCTCATTAGAGTAACAAATTATACAATACAGCCTCCCTGATCAAGCCACAAAGAATATTTGCATTTTAATAAAGCCACATGGAAATCATAAGTAAACATTCAAACATTCAAAAGAAAAATATTGTGTTAATTACATGCAATTGAAGAGGGTTTATAGGTATACAAAAAACCTAGACATCAAAAGGGGAGAATGGGCTGTTATTAATTAGATTATGTGCAAGTAGCACTCATTATATCATAAATATATAGGGAACACTCATGGGATACATAATGTTAGGTATATGTCATTCTGCATCCTAAAGCTGATTTACCCTTCCTTGCATAATTAATTTGGTTAGATTTTGTAACTTTTAAGAAATATACCTAAATACATACATTTTTATAGATATATAAACACACATACATATACCATATACATTTTTAACTCTTAAGAAATATATATATATACACACACATCTATATATGTGTGTGTGTATATACATAAGTGTATATATACATATGTGTGTGAAAAATACACACACACACACACACACCCCAGAATCTAAATCTTGGAGTGATTTTCATTTTTAACATATAGCATCATGGCTTCTTATAACATGATAGCAAAGTAGACACTCTGAAAGGCCTAACTCCTGAGTAAAATGCATACTTAAATCATTTTTCACCTACTAGAAAGAGAAATAGCTAGTGCAAAAAAAAAAAAAAAGGCTAAAAAAGAGTGACTAAAAATTGTGAACTCAGATTGGATCAGAAAAGCTAACTCAAAACCAAGATTTCCAACAAGAAAATATTGATATCACTATTGAGTATCAAAATACAAGATTTTCTTGTAGAACTAAACATATTTTTAGACCACTTTCATCAATGAACAGATCATCCAAACAGAAAATTGACAAAGAAACATCAGACTTAAACTGCACCATAGACCAAATGGACCTAACAGACATTTACAGAACATTCCATACAACAGCTGCAGAACACACATTCTTGTGTTCTATTACATAGTGGGTTGATTACAGCTAATATCAATGCATTTCAAGATAGCTGGAGAACAGGATATTAAAAGTTATAATCACAAAGACATGATATAGGTTCAAGATGATTAATACACCAACTAGCTTGATTTGATCATAATATAATGTACAACACATATTGAAACATCACAGTGTACCACACAAAAATATATAATAATTATGTGTCAATTATAAACAAACAAAACAAAAAAATAAAAATAAATGTATGAGTACACAAAAACTTTCACATGGGTATTTATAGCAGCTTTATTCATACTCACCAAAGCTTGGAAGCAACCAACATGTCCTTCAGTAGATAAATGGATAGTTAAACTGTGATATATCAGAAAATGGAATATCATTTGGCACTAAGAGGAAATAAATGATCAAGTTATGAAAAGACATGGAGAAACTCTAAACGAATATTACTAAGTGACAGAAAATCTGAAAAGGCTACATACTGTAAGATTCTAGCTGTACGACATTCTAGAAAAGACAAAGCTATGGGACAGGAAAAACATCAGTGATTGCCAGGGTTTGAGGAGGGATGAACAGAAGGAGCAAAGAAGAATTTTTAGGGCAATGAAGATATTCTGTATGATACTATAATGACGGACATATGTTATTATACATTTTTTTAATTCACAGAATTTATAACACCAAAAGTGAACCCTAATGTAAACTTTGAACTTGGGGTGAATATCATGCCAATGTAGGCTCATCAATTTTAAAAAGTTTGTCACCCTGGTTGGGGATGTTGATCCTGGGGAAGGCTAGGCATGTGTGGGGCCAGGGATATATGAGAAATCTCCCTACCTTCCTCTTAATTTTGCTGTGAACCTAAAACTGATCTAAAATAATTAAGTATTTTTAAGAAGAGAGAAAAAAGTAACCTTAGACCTTGAACCAGACACAATTAGAGGAGGAAAACTGAGAATTGAGAGGTGAGCTAAGAGCATTGATAGGACTACAGTAGTAACAAGTCTGTCACATCTCCTGGCTCCCAGCAAAAGCAAATGCAAATCCTCCATGAAGGACTGCTCCCTCAGTCTATACACTCAGAATTTCCATAGTTTAAACCCAGCCAAATGTGAACCCACTACCAAACATTTTTGAATTCACAAGTAAACAGGTCACCGCAACAACAACAACAAAAAATGTTGACAAAAACAACACACACAAAAACCATATTCAGATCCCTAAGGGACTCAGACACTGAAATAATCAGAGATAGTCTATCTATGCCAAAGTATTTATAACATATTTAATAAAATTAAGAGACCAGGCATATACTAATTATAAAATCCTAACGTTTTAGACATGAAAAAATTATTTGAAATTAAAACTCAATATGTAGAGAAGAATATACATATGTAAAGTAACAGTGAACTAGAGGAAAGATCTACCCATTTTACAGAGAGAGACAAGAAGATGACAAATATGAGAACTTAACAAATGTTGAGAATAGAAAAAAGTATAAAATATGCCTAATGAGAGTCCTAAAAGAGAGAATAAAGTTTAGGCCATGTTTGAATAGACATAGGCTGACAATTGTCTAAAGTTAACAAAAAGACTGGAATCCACAAATAAAAACAATGCTATAATACTGAGAAGAATAAATAAGAAAAAATTCATAGTTAAATACTTTGAAATAGAACTTGAAAACATTAAATGAAGAATATATTCTTAAAAGTAGCTCAAAACACAAATTATTGAAAGAGCAGCCACTGTTCAACAGCAATGATAACAGTTAGAAAATAGCACAGTAATATAATAAAAGTAACAAGATAAAACTATTTAGAAATTTATATCTAGTAAAATTATTTTCAAGAATGGGGATGAAGTAATCACTCTCAGATTAAAACCAGAGAACAAATCAACAAAAATCATGACTGAATGAGTTTGCCACCCACTGATTTTTACTATAGGAACCTTAGAAGAAAGATGACCTCTGAAGTAAGGTGTGCAATGCAGGAAATATTGGTAAGCAAAGAAATTAGTAGACATGGGATAAATCTAAACAAACTTATCTTGGAAAGTAATATTAGTCCTTAATTTGTTCACTTAAAAAATGACAAAAACAAAGTATTATAAAATAACTGTCTGGTGAAGAGAGGAAGTGATAACAATTACAGTTCTAAAATCATGCATTATTCTTGAGAGGGGATTTAAATATTGATTAACTGTAGAACTTTCAAAGTATATATGATTAAATTTCAAGAGCAGTCACTAAAAGAATACAACCAACTTAGTAAATTGAAAAAAAAATCAAGAAAACAAACAAAATGACTAAATCAATGGATTACAAACATTTAGTCATTAATATGAAAAGAAAAAATAAAAAAGCATAGATAAAATGAAACAAATAGAAATGAAATGAAATACATAGAAATTGCAAATTAAAGTAGTTTAGGAAGCACCAAAATGACAGAAATCACATTCAGTATTAATGATCTAAACTTGTAACATAGAAGGTAGAAAACAAAGATTTTCAGAATGGGGTGCAAGGGAGGGTGTCGAGAGAGAGAGAAAAAAAACTCATCAAAACATAAGAAAATAAAAATGAAATGTTGGAAAGCAAAAATAATAGAAAAAGGTATACTAGATAAATACTAACAAAATATTGCTGTGGTAGTTATATTACTTTTGAAACAAAAGAAATTTAAGGCAAAAAATATAAAGACCATTATGTGATGATAAAGAATTCAAATTATCAAAAACTTATACATGTTAAACTTGTATGCATCTAATTAAGAGGACTCAAATATACAAACACACAAATATTTAGCTTTATGGGTAAAAATGAACAAACCTACCATTATCGTGAAAAATTTTTAAATGAATCTCAAATTTTATAAGTCAATTAGGCAGTAACTTTATGAAGACAATTTTAAACTACACAATTTAAAAGCCTGATATAAGTGAATATATATAGAACAATTCATCCAATAATTAGAAAATACATTTTCTCTTCAAATACATGTGTGATATTTGTAAAACATGATCATAAAAACATTTATTATATCATAAACATAAAAACATTTACTATACCATAAAGCAAGTCTAAACCAACTTCAAAAAATCTGTATCAGATAAACTATGTTCTATTCCTTTCCTAGTTAATTCAGACTGCTATAAGAGAATACCAAAGATTGCATGGCTTATAAAGTACAGAAACGTATTTCTCATAGTTTTGGAGCCTGGGAAATTCAAGATGAAGGCAGTAGCAGATTCAGTGTCTGGTGAAGGCTCACTTCCTGGTTTATAGACTGCCATCTTTTTGCTGTGTTCTCACATGCCAAAATCGGGGAAGGTTGATTATAATCACACTAATCCTATTCATGAGGTCTGCACCCTCATAACCTCATTACCACCCAAATGTTCCACTTCCTAATGCTGTTCCATTGGAAAGACAGATCTTCAGGGGGCATTGCACTGACCCAGTTCTCCCCTCTGTCTTGTTTATAGTTATCAAAAACAACTGTAGAATACACTGGGAAAACAATATCTTGAAATGAAGGGGAGCTGGGCAGAACAGCCAGGGTTGCTCAACTGCAGTGCAAATGAACCATGTGCAGAAAAGACTCTACCTGCCCTGTGCAAGCCTTCTTGACCCCTGAGAAACTGGCTTGCTCTGAATCCTGGGCTTCTGCTGTCCCTTGCTGCCTTTCTGTAAGTAATCAACTTATTCCATGTAAGTGATGTGCCCGGGTGTTTAGTCTCACTGGATTCAGACAAGTTGGTAACTAGCACACAGTGAATCTACTTCATAGAAAAAAACATGCACTCTATAGCACTTACCCAACGTGTAGTTAGGTCAAATAACCAATAACCCAATTATAAACTTAAAAGAAAGTACAAACACAAGTGTGGGTTTTAAAAATCAGCCTCCTAACAACTCAAAGAACAAATCATATAGGAAAATTTTAAATATTCAGAAAGAAGCAGCAATGCCCATATCCACACCAAAGTTTGGGACATAAACTTAAAACAGTATCAAAGGAATGCTTTTATTAGAAAAGTTAATAATATAAGTAACAAAATTATTTAAATTAGATAAATAACATAAGAGAAATCCAAAGATAGTAGAAGGAAGGAGAAACTAATAAGTAAAAATCAAAGACCACAAAAACAAATATAAAGAAAGGGAGACACAATAAAAGCCAAGTTGGTCCTTCTACTTTTTAATAAAATTTCTGGCATTTTTAAAGGAAAAATGGGAATGTCCAAAGAAACAATATTAAGAGGTGCAAAAAATGAGGTATATAGCTATAATTACCAACTATGTTAAAGATAAGGCAATATGACAATTGACTTTGTGCTCATATATCTTAAAATGTAGACAAAATAGATAGATTCCTGGGAAAATTGACCAAAAATAACTCTAAAAAAATCCTGAGTATATTTAACACATTCAAAGAATTGAATCTATAGTTAAACATCTCCCCTCACTGAATACATCAGGATCAGATATTACAGACAAACTGCTGACAACTGAAATACGGTGAACATTTTCCAACTTATGTATTGAGGCTTTTGTAAGCCTGATCCTAAAGGCAGACAAGGATGAAAAGGATATTTAGTAGAGGTGCTGCCAAAGTGAGCACGAAAAGGATATTTATAAGCCCTTGACAATCTAAATATTGAAAGAAAATTCCTAAATGAAATGTTAGCAAATTGAGCTTATGACGTCTTCTTCCTGAAAACTGCTACAATATTTGGTTGGCTGACAGACAAGCTGGAAATAAACGCTACTCAGAAGTACTTGAAAGAAGTACTGGATAATCCAATGGGCACATCAAGCATGTGCTAAGGACACCAACAAATCAGATATACCACAAATGAAAAAAGTTAATATTCCATAGTTTAAAAACATCAAATTTATTGTATATAGGATAACTTTAGATTTACTTTAAAGTTTAGAATTTTTTTATTAGATATAGTACAGCACCATAGTTTTTCAGCAGTGCATGGACTTCCAAAGCCTTAATCCAGTCCTGCTTGGTTTACACTGATTGTGTCCATTCCATAAGGACACTATGGAGAGCAAAGCTACATTCCCATCTTGAAGATTCTAAAATATTTGAGCAGACAGCTAGGAATCCTAATTAGTAGACACAAAGAATAACTAACTTTTTCAGTGTAGGTTCTGATGACCTCCAAATTACTGGGATTTAATTTTTTAACATAATTATTGAGGTATAATTTTCATGCTACATAATTTCCAACTCCATGTGTACATTCAAATGATTTTAGTAAATGCACAGTTGTGTAACAATCACTACAATCTAGTGTTACAATATTTCCATAACTCCAAAGAGCTTACTTATGCCTATTTGCCACCAATCCTCACTCCCACCATCAGAACAAGAAACTACCTTTTTTTTTCTAATGAAGAAGAAAAAGGATAAGCACAAACTCTCAGAAATTAGTAGGGATTTATCCTGAGGAAGGAGAATAGAAAGATGCACATACTGATTTGAGATATGTGTTAATTAGTGGGATAGTATCTTTAACAGTCACTTAGGCTCACATCTGCCAATGAACTCTAGCAGCAACGGAGATCATTCTTCCAAACTTTTCCCCAAAGGTTATAAAGTGAAAAACACAAGGCCGCTTTTGAAATATCTTAGGAAAAGATAAATAAATAAAATAATTGTAATTTCATGAGGATAAAATTGTTCTTACATTTTTAGAGAATAAGTAGTCAGAAAGGGGAAGAAAAAACAAAGAAAAGACTAATATGGAAAATAATTAAAAGGAGCATGAACCTGCAGGACCCTGAGGAAAGGACAGGACTCTAAAATGCCAAAGACTAACTGGTTAACAACTTGAAAATCAATTTGATCATTATCCAATGCCCTTGATCATGTCCAAGAATTGCTTAAGATATAATAAGGTTGTTCATTGAACATTTAGCAGAGAGCTTTAGTTGGAAATATGTATTAATAATTTTTATGACCTTTTGCTTGAAACAATGCTGATTCTTTTTGTTGTGTTTTTCAGTGTCAAAAAAAACTTCTTTGAGTTATATAACTTTTTACAATTGAGTGAATTAGACTCCTGTATGCAAATTTTTGATCAAACTTTTTTCTCCCTACTTGATTTCTCCAAGATGGAATAAGCCATGCTAGACTTAACTTACTCTTATAATCTTTGCAAAGGTGGTTTCAGTGCCCCACTTGGGTGTCAGCACACATCAGTCCTTAACTGTGAGCTATGGAGATGGGGCATAGTTGGAGTAGGAGTTGTCCCCCAGGGTAAGAGGAATGAAACTGTTTTGCAGCTGTCTGCATGTATTCATGGGTGTCCGGTTGGTGTCTCATGGTCTGCATAACAAAAACATTAGTACTTTTATTCACAGCTTTAGTACAGCACTTAAGTGAATAAATACTGAACCCTAACATAAGGAGTGAAAGTCCTAGCTTTAGGAATGTCTGCAGAACTTACATGAAGTCTTGAGGGATCCAGATGAATGAACCCAAGAACTAACCAGATATGGGGGTCCTCAGTGGATATTCAAAAATAATGGACAAGGCTAAACTCTAATAATAGGTGTACTACAGGTTTTGTTTTTTTTTTTCTGAAACAATTTTTCTCTCTCCAGTTCTCCAATTTTACCAAAGAGAAATCATAGTAGGACCAATTGATTTACAAAATAAATTCTAGTCCCTTATGTTTGGCTTGATAATTTGCATAAAATGCAAGAAAAAATAATTATTTGCCATAGAGGCTTTTTTTCTAAATTGACTTTGCTGGAACTTTTTCATAAAGAATCTCAGATTAAACTTTTCAAAATTATCTTGAGCCCAACCAAGGATTTATCTGTACCTGCAGATGCCTGTATAAATTGGGTGGACTCTCATAGTCTCAAGGTCCAAAAAAAAATTTTAAATTCCTGGGTCTATTAGAAGGTGATATTCTTTACTTACCACAGGTCAGGAACTCTACAAAAGAACTGCATAGACAAAGTATGAGACTAGTTTTTCCAAAGCGCTTTTATCAGCTCTACAGGTCAACCTCAATTATTCAATGCAGTCTGAAAAAATGTCATTCGAGTCAAAGCCTTGGTAAAATAATCAGTGTCTAAAATTATGTACTGTTACAAAAGAAAACAGATTCTTTTTGAACTTATACAAATAACTATATTGCCATAAATTAAGAATACTCAAAAATGTTCTCAAATTCTGGAGAAATCAAGTAGAGAAAAAGAAATGATTCACATTTTGCTCATAGAAGTACACTACTCAATTGTAAAAAGCTAAAAATAACTCGAAGAAAAGAAATTCTGTTGACCCTGAAAAACAAAACAAAAAGAATCAGCACTGTTTCAAGCCAAAAGTCATAAAAAAATGAGCCTTCTATTAATTCAGTCCATGCAATTAACTCTTGTTCTGCTTGATATTCATGAACACCTAAGCTGTCCATGAAAGTGCTAGAGATTTTCTCCCTATTCCAATGGCACAATCTCAAAAGTTACTAGAAAACTGCATTCAAGAGTACATGTCAGAGGCCTATAGCTGATAATAAAACCAACTTATGAAAAAGAGTCAAAGTAAAGCAATAATATGAATGACAAAAGTGTCAGAACAGCCCTAGCTAAAGATGTAATTGAAAAGAAAATTTTGTTTTTTTCTGTGGCATACAACAATTGAACATAATAATCATAATTATTATTGATACCCACTAAGTCCTATCAAAACTATAGGAGTCTCACACAATTCTGGAACATGTACTAATAACATACAACTGCAACAGAAAAAAAGCTGAACTCTGTTTCATACTTGACAATGTTTCCTGTATGATTTTAGCATGCTAAGTAAACCGAATATGTCTCTTTTGGACTTCAGGGGACCTAATATCTAAAAAAGTTAATGATGTCAAAGGAATGAATTTCAAATCTGATTTCAGAAAGTGTATCAAATACCAAAGGTTTAAAACACTTGATACCACAAAATTGGATTACAGATTATTCAGTCAGCTAAAGTGGTGACTTCATAGATTTTAAAAAGGCAAAAACATTTACTCTTTGATAGAGAAGAAACTCAGCTTTCTAAACAACAAGAATCAATAAAGACAGCATGAGGCCAACTGAATCTTTCTCTTCTCTCTCCCCTCTTTTGTTCTGCAGTTTATTCCAAAGGCAAACAAAAATCTTTTATTATCTCTCAATATTACACAAAAATCTTGTTCCAAAAAGAAAACCACAATTTACCTTTTCATTGGTGTACTGCTAGCAGTAAACCCAATTTTTAATCAAATCTTATAAACAAATATATATCCTTTTAATCCGTTTGACCATAAGGTAAGATTTCCATAAACCTTTTATAATCCTTTATAATTTTCTATTAAAAACCAGATCAGTGATCCAAGAAAACCCTGTTATTCTGACACATGGGCCCAGATACTTGCCCTGCATCAGTATGCTTTTTATCTTAATGTTTAACTTATAGAAAAACAAAATAATCCCCTTCAAATTTTGGCCAATTTCTCTCACACAGACCTTTCTTTACAAGATAAATGTTTCACAGATCTTCTAAAATTTGCTTAAACCTTTCGTTTTTTCCTATTTTTTAATTAAGGCAATTTTTAAAAACCTTTAAACTAGCCAAAGTGCTTTTCCTTTCATGAAAACCATATTTCCATGTGCTCTTGTAACCTTTTACCACAAATGCAATCTACTTTTCTTATATGTCTTGCATGTAAACTGTTTCTCTTGTAGTCTCAGTTACAAATGTTACAATGCTAACTCTTAGCAACTTTTCCTTTTAGTGAAAACCTGGTAAGTAAGCAATTTTAACTATGAATTAAATTGCAGAGCCCAGGACAAGAACAGAACTACAATGTCTGACTCTTCTCAGCACAGCCAGGGGGCACAGCTAACTCCACATGACCTCAGGCCTTACCTAGAATCTAATGGCTATAAAACAGAGAAGTCAATCATCAAAAAATATCATAAAAGCAGTTTGTGACCTTGAGACATCCAGCAAAGACAATATCTAACCTGCCCAATTCAGGCCAAGTATCTAAATTCTGAAAATGTTTTTTTATTTTATTTTACTAATAATTTTTAAAACAGTCTTTATTTCCTTACTAAAGTGAACTAAAAGGCATTTTAAAGTTTTTGTTTTTCTGATACAATATTTTATTTGAGTGCTTGTTTTTAAGCCAATTAATAAGAGCTCTTTTATATAGTTTGGTAGTGAAAATATCACACACACATGACACATGCAAACATGAACATACAAACACACAGAGAGAAACAGATTTTACAGATTTATGAGATTTTTTTTTGAGATGGAGTTTTGCTCTTGTTGCCCAGGCTGGAGTGCAATGGCACCATGTTAGCTCACCACAATCTCTACCTCCTGGGTTCAAACAATTCTCCTGCCTCAGCCTCCTGAATAGCTGGGATTACAGGCATGCACCACCACACCTGGCTAATTTTGTGTTTTTAGTAGAGACGGGGTTTCTCCATGTTGGTCAGGTGGTTTCAAATTCCCGACCTCAGGTGATCCACTGGCCTTGGCCTCCAAAAGTTCTGGGATTACAGGCATGTGCCATCATGCCTGGACTGATTTATGAGATTCTTTATGTGCCAGTTTTTAAAGTTTCTCTTTTCCATTTTAGACAATCAGTCTCTTAATTACCTGTTTCCTGCCCTAAACAATTGTCAGTGAGGCAGCTCCAAATTTCCATTTCTAAAAGGATAAACTCAAGTCAAATGAAATAAAGAATCAGTATTTTTCTCAAACCAAGGAAAAATGGTGTGAGCAAAAGTTTAGTTAAGATGGCCAGGAAAAGGAGATACCCTTACACAGGAAATTTATTTAAAGATGGAAGTTTCAAAATTGGGTTACTGGCTTTAGTGTGAAGTCTTTTAAGGAACAGGGTTAATAAAGCACGTAGTTTCTAGGGCCTAATAAGCAGGCACAGCTGGAAAGCAGAAAAGATTTCCCCAAATAAAAGATTTCATTTTTACAGTGTGTCCCAGGTCTCCAAGGAAAGGAAAACACTATGAGGTGAGTTAATGCAAATCTTCCACAGTGTAATACATTGTAAGGACATTTTCCCAAGGTTGCTGGGCAACCCAATGTAAATCAGCCCACTCTGTAACCAGTCAGTCCACCATTACCATACTTTACCCAAAAACCTGTTTTCCTTGTCTGAATGCACAAATAAAGGAGTATTGCCCTGGAATAACAACCACTCACTGTAAGCAACTGCAATGTAGCCATTTTTAGAAGTATATCTCTTACCTAGTTTTGCATACCAAAGTTAATATTTAAACAAACAGAATTCAGTTGGCCAAGAAGTTTTTACGGAGGGAGAGCAGAGGTTTTAAAGTAATATATGCACACATATAACCAAAATATTAGCCATAACTAAGTCTACTTTTAACTACAGAACTCTTGAAGTGAATTTTTTTTCAAATATCTTATTACCAGATTTTAGCCAGGACAAACAGATGATACCTCTGTCTCTTAAGCCTTTTTAATGATAGGTATTCTAAGTGAAATCAACAAGCCTTAACTAAGGTTATAACTTAAACATGGACACATGAGGTGTTTTCAAAAGAGATAGCTAGCAGTTTTTACAAGATCTGAAATAACCCCAAAGGTGACTCAAAGAAAAAAAATTAAGATAAGAAATCAGAAGCTGCCCATAGAGGGGAAGAGAATGGCAAAATAAATGGCAAACTTTATACAAACATCAAACCAGAAATGGCTCATTTCCTAAGCTGGAAATCAAACCCATGCAAAGTCTTAGCTACTGAGCTATAGTATGAGGCAGTTGCCATTGCTCTTCACAGAACAGGTCTAGATCAGGCATTTCTGAACTTGAAAGTAATTTTAACTGCTAGAGAGAAGTTTTATGGCTAGCCATAACACTGTTAATTTTTTTTAATTTAACCTTTTTATTACTTGTTCAGAATAAGGGATTTTTAAAATCCTTTTTACTTTTAATTGCATATAATTCCAATAGTGACTCAATCCAAAAGTCTTTTAAAACTCAGATGGCATTTCTTTTTAGGTTTTTATCATATAAGCAAGAGGTAGGTCTAGAGAAAGTATAAAGAAGGCATCTCTATGACCCTCAAGAATTCTCTCTCAGAAATAGGCTTAAGATAGCAAAACACCCATAGGGCTGGGACCTTTTAAGATAGAATTCACCTAAAGGTTTGACACATTTGGAAGGAGAAGGGTACTGCTGTGTTCAGACTCTCAGTCCTTTCAGACCAGACACCTGACACAAACCCCAAAATTCCCACCCTCCAGATGGCAGAAACCAAGAGTCAGTAGCCCTACATGGCCACAAAGTCAAATTCTCAAGAACATTAGACAAGACAAGTGGAAAACTTTATCTGGTTTTTGTTTCAGGGACCTGCAGCATTTATAATAGCCTGCAGGGCTGGCTCAAACACGGAGCTTATAGACGTTCTAGGACTGTGTTCTATCATATGGTACCCCTCTCCATAACAGAACAACACAGGAAGACAAAAACAAAGGAAGACGGCAAGACTAAAAGTTACTTCTAAGAGGAAAAAGGGGTCAAACAATATGAATATTTACAGTACAAAGTACAAAATGTACACCAGATTTGCTACAATGTTTGACTAGTTACAAATTTCTTTTTTCCCATTAATAAAAATCTTTCAGAGGAGGAAAACACCAATTTTCTTTTTTTTGAGATGGAGTCTAGCTATGTCACCCAGGCTGGAGTGCAGTGGCACGATCTTGGCTCACTGCAACCTCCACCTCCTGGGTTCAAGCAATTCTCCTGCCTCAGCCTCCCAAGTAGTTGGAATGACAGGAACCCACCACCACACCCAGCTAATTTTTGTATTTTGGGTAGAGATGCGGTTTCACTGTGTTGGTCAGGCTGGTCTTGAACTCCTGACCTCATGTCTGCCTGCCTCAGCCTCCCAAAGTGCTGGGACTACAAGTGTGAGCCACCACGCCCAACCACAAACATTGATTTTTACCATTTGCTCAACCAGTTTGTGCAGAGAGAGAAAAGTTAGAGGCCTGGCTAGTAAGAAATTCTTACTCTTTTTCTGGCATGTCAGGTTTCTGGGTTCTCTTACTCTGCAGCTTCCAGAAGAGCATAGTGGCTTTTGATGACATGGAGAAATCTCCCCAAACCAAGCCTCTTCCTGTAATCTAGGAGAGGTGAATAGAACACACAAAAGAGCTAAGGGGCCAACCAGAACCTACAAAAGGGGCCAAACAGAATCTGCAAAAGAAGCCAAACCATCGTTAGGAGAAGGAAGGGGATGTTGGTTGCACTTAGAACACTTACTCACCACACTAAGATGGTGAGTAAGTTGCCTTCCAGGAACAATTTCTCCACTGTGATTAGGCTCAAACATTATGGGCTGAAAGCACCTCATCAGCATGGACAGTGCCTGGGATGGCCCTCAGTTCAAGAGAAACAAGCAACTGCTACAACGAACCTCCGGATCCGTTGTACTGGTTGGGGGTGATGAATCACCCGAGCACCCAACAGGCAGGTGCCTGCAAGGGCAGATCCTGGATGAGCCTCCACGTGTGTAATCATCTAATGAATTCTTTCTGCCCATTACACAGAAAAAAACAATTATTGAGACTACAGTATTGCAGAAGAGAAAGAGTTCTATAAGTAATACAGAGCTAGTCAAGCAATAGGACTGGAGTTATTACTCAAATTGGTTTCCCTGAGGACTCAGAGGCTAGGGTTTCTACAGATAGTTTTCCAGAGGCCTGGGAAATGGGGTGCTAGTGATTGGTTGGGAATGAAATCATAAGAAAGTGAAAAATGGCCCTCAGGTGCTAAATTCACCTCAGGGTGGGAGTTACCAGACTGATTGAGCCATGATTCCCAAGTATGGGTTGAGTCAGTCAGTTGCCAAAATGCAAAAGCCTGAAAAACATCTCAAAAGGCCAATGTTACATTCTATAATAGTAATGTTGTCTATAGGAGCAATTGGGAAAGTCACAAATCTTGTGACATCTGGCCACATGATTCCTGAGCAGCAAGGGATTATAGAAAGGCAAGCCGGAAGAAAATGGCTGGTTATCATTTAGCTACACCTACATCTCAGCAGAATTCAAGTTCCTTCAATAATCCTAATCTTATGGACTTCACTAGTCTCACAAAGGTGGTTTTGATCCCTGAACAAAGAGGATTTAGGGTGTTTTAGGGTGTGACTGTTATCATCTTTGCTTCAAAATTAAACTGTAAACTAAATTCCTCCCATGGCTAGCTTGGTCTGTGTCCACGAATGAGCAAGGACAGCTGGCCTATGAGGCTAGAGGAAAGATGGAATTGCCATACTTGACCTCTCTCACTGTCATATCTTTCACAGGCAATTTCATTTGTATATTGCTTTACCCAAGGAGAAAACTAATTCCAAAGAACATCAATATATATCCTTATTTGTTCTTCCATAATATACACAATATTGTTTCACAATTAAACGTCCATTATCATGAATTACCATTACCATTACCATGAATTATCCATTCACAATTAAATCCATTACCAAAACCCAGCCTAAAAAAGAAGGCGTAAATGTTCTTAGTAATTTCATATGTCCTTATGTGATAAATCCACTAATTATAATGAGTAAAAATACTGTTGATAAAAAGTTACTTGAATTAATTCTTTTTGCTGGGTCATTATATTATCAGTTTGGCAAAGTTAGGCTTATTTGTTTTTGTTTAAATTCAGTTTTAGGGGGTTCTTTTTTATTCTCTTTAATTTGTAAATATATAAAATATTTACATTGTTTAAGGGTCAAAACTATTTAAAACCATGTAATAGAGGATATCTTACTACTGTCCCTTTATCCTCATTCCACTCAGTCCCCATAGGTACCAGCTTCAATACTTTTTTATTCTTCTTGTGTTTTATTTTTTCTAAATAAATAATATTAGTATTTCACTTTTCACATGTAAAAGGTAGCATAGACTCTTTTGGAGTTTGATATTTTAAGTTAACAATGCATTTGAAAAGTCAATACAACTCCACATCAATTTATACAGACTTTTTAGTATTTTTCTACAGCAAAGCTCTCCATTGTATGAATGTATTATAGATTATTCAAAAAACCTCCTATGGTTGGATATGTAGGTTGTTATAAATATATTGCTATGGAAAATAATGACAAACTTAACCATCACCTGCATATTTGCAGAAAAGCATCTTCAAGGTAAATTCTGAGATGGGGGATTGGGCATCACAAGATAAACTCATTTAAAATTCTGGTAAATGTGACTAAATTATTTTCCATAGATGTTATAATAATTTGCATTTCTATTAGCAGTATAAGAGTCCCAATTCCTCAAAGCCTCACCAGTAGAGTATGTTTTCAAACTTTTGAATTTTTGCCAGTTATATGAGAAATAGTTATCTCATCATAGTTTTCATTTATATTTCACTTATTATGAGTGAAGTTGAGCATCTTCTTATATTGTTCAAAGGCCATTTTTTTCTGTGTAACTTAAATAGTTACATTTTTCATGGTTTCTGAACTTGACAAAAATATACTTCTTTATTATGTATTTTCGGGATGTCTTAATGTGGCTTCAGAGAGGTTCTGATCCCCCTGGGATGGTAGTATGTGTTACAGCCTTGTTTCAGAATTTTTCACGGTGTCCCAGAGAGTATAGAACAAACCTCTATTCACTGGAAATATCTGGAAAAGACCATTAGTCTTCTACTCATCTCATACCAATTTCTTTGTCCATTTAGAAACAATTATTTTAAACACCTTGATCAAAGAGGCTGCAATTGTGCCAGGAACCCTAGAGAGATGCTGATAGCATATAGGTACTCTCTCCATCAGCTGAACTCTCTGAATCCAGCCTCACATTACCACTGCCAGTTTAATCATAATGAGTTCTCTCACTGCCTATATGATCTGATGGGGGATCACATAGACATTAACCTCAGTTCATTTTCCTGTTCATTTAAAGAGGCATTAAACCTTGATACAGTGCATACCACTACCCTTTCTTACCATACCATTATTATGGATTATATATATAGTGATTGCCCAGCTTTGAGATGTGCCTCTCAAATTCATAGCCTTTGCTAAGCGCAAACATAGAAGTCAGCATTACAGAAGTTTCTACTGTGTCAGTTTTTCCTCTATCCCTTCCAGTTTTCCCTTTCATATAATATGAAGTCAAGCATGTAGTTGAAAAAGAAAAAAAAATCAGCTAATCATTCCTGTCTTATCAAACTTACTCTTAGCACTAGGACATGAGGAAATGCCACCTCCTAAAAGGAAATACATATTATAATTTCACATTTTACTGCTCTCATGCCATTATCATAAGTGTGAATTATTATATATTGTTGTATTAAATAAGAAGCTATTGAAATAAATCAATTTTCTCTAGGCTAAAAAGCTCCAATCACCATGTTTCACCACTTTTTAGGCTTGCTTTTTATACTTGTTTGCTGTTCTTTCATTGTTGAAATCAAAGGTTTTTTCCCTAACATTTTTCTAACATCTCTTTTGTAAGGCAACCATGTGGTTTGAATGACATTGACCTTTCTCTCAATTCTAGGGCATGTCCCATCAAGGTAACTTCATTCCTTTTGCCATTGTCACTGCTTCGGGCATGACACTTTCAAGGCTTGACATTATCCTAACCAAAGAAATTGATTAGTTCAAATAAGGCAAAATCAGAAACAAGATCTCAATCTGCACCAAATATGATAAGGAGCACACCATTAGCACCATGTCTCTGGACTATGAAAAGACAGACTCCGGATGAAGCCAAATGCAGTGTTGCAGAGCTGAGAATTATAGAACCAACACCCTAATCAAACCACGCCAAGGGCCGCCCTACCACTGGCCTTTTTAGTCGTATGATTTGATAAATTGTTTTATCTAGTTTGAGTTGGATTTTTGATGTTTCCTGGCAATCTCACTGATAGACCTTTCTCACAATTAACTGACACTTCTCCATCTGTCATACTTGTCACTCTGTTAGACATCACTTTCTCCTTGAATTTTATTCAACCCTAACTCTGGCTCATTGCTGCAAATTGTCTATTTTTTAAAAAAACAATGCCTAGCCAAACTTGAAAATTAAAGTCGATTTTATACAAAATTTCTGAGATTATAGAAGAATGTCTGCCAGTTACTCTGTATATAATGTGCCCATGAAATGGTATATAAGCTTTGTGATGCCTATTTCTCTCATGAATTGGAGCTCGTTTCTGCACACTTCATATATATGCTCAAGAAAGCTGAACTGCTGGACATTTAATTCCTATGTAAGTGGGACCTATTCTAATTCTACCTATTGATCCCTGCAAGAGTACATGAATGTGTGTGGTCTGTGGAGAGTATTCTTCCTGTCAGATTGAGGGATGGAGAACAAATATAGTAGATTACTCCTTAACTGGTAGATATTATTCTTTCTTGGCACTTATTTGTCATTCATTGCATTCATCAAACAGTCTGGCGCTGAATCATTTAAAATAGCAAAAATTACAAATTCAAAGCACATCATTGAATCTTGATGCTGTGATACTTCTTTCAGGCATGGTATATTATGTCAGAACACGGACTTAATAAATTAACAACACCAGGAAAAATGAGAACAGAAAAAGCCTGCCATCTTGAGCATTGCAATTTTTGACTCAAAGCCGGACTCCTAGGTACAACAGCAGGAAAATCTTGAATTTGAATGTCACCAATTTCAAAGATGGCCCAAGAAAGGAGCCTCCTATGAGTTGATATGTCAGGGTCAATTAGTATCAACTTTATTCCTCAACCAAAACATCCAACTACCCTAGCATAGTTCAATTTGCCTGAACAATTTTCAACTAGCTTCCTTCTGCAGTTTCTCATAATAACATATTCTTCCTAAAATTCTGTTTTATAAACCTAAACTTTGTTATATTGGTAGTACCTTTTTAGGTGTTCTCATCTTACTCATCTTATCTCACCTATGTGTAGATACCTTGGAAAAATGCTGCTTTTTTGCTTCTCACAACACAACCAGGGACTTCTAACACATCCTCATACCTAGTTGTCCTCTCCGGGGCACACCAGAGGATTCCACTTCTCCTACTCCTTGTTACTGTGGTTGCTCATGGGAATATTTATAGCCAGCAAAATATAAGTGAAAGCCACATTTGTTTCTTGTTGGCTAAGACAATGAAACACATACATGAAATTCTCTAGTTTCTATTTCCTTACTGTGGTGCCCCAGGAAGATCTGTATCCAGATGATGTTGTAGCTACAAGACAGTGGAGCCACCATCTGCTTAGACCTCTGTGTAAAGTCTCCTTATCTTGTGTAGCATGAATGTGAAGTAATTTCTGTCCTGTTAGGCCCCTGAGGTTTACAATTTATTTCTTCAGCATGGGAATAGATTATTTTATTAATAAAAACATGTATATGAGAAACAATTATTAAATGTATATGATTGAATCAGCTTTTAATAAATGATTCCTTATTACCTGTCATTTTGAGCTTTTCTCCTAAATGGCAACACAAATTAAGCCAACATATTTGTTTCTCTATTTCCCTCAGTACAGGCATCACTATTTATTTGTCTTATATTTGTCTTAGGTGAGGGTGCTCTTTGAAAAGCTGTATCAGATGTTTTTAAGCCAGGATCAAGTGACATTTCTGAGGCTTTGAAACCTAAATCTGTTGTCAGCTGTGAATATCGACCTCTATGTGTATTTTCTCACATCCCAAATATGGTTTAACAGAGACATGATATCTGAATGATTGTCTATTAAAGTTTTCAACTTCATGGTTTTTCTAACCTCATTTTAATTGATGAGAGAAAAAATACAGATTATTTAAAAATATTTAAATCACTTGTTCTATAACAAGGGATCATGCTACATTATCAAAGAGTTGTATCATTGGACGAGTGTTTGGATAGTTCACACCATCTTGATGAAGTAGTTATCATGTTAATATATAATTGTTAAGATTCAGAACCACCCGCATCCTTGTAAGTTCTTACACCTATAGCTAGTTCCCAGACAGTTCACTTCAACTTTTTTAATAAGTATGCTCTTACTGATAGGTTGTTGATTCACATCATCCAATGAGTTATTGCTCATAGCCTTTATCCCAAGTTCCAGAAACATTTGTAAATAATAATTCTGCCCCAACACACTAAAGGGCAGTGGTGCTGGAACTCTTGAACTGCCGTGATATTGATGCCACTCCTTTTCACTGAATATCCCAAGGAAAAAAGTGTATCAGGCTCTCTGAGGCAATTTCATTTTTATATGCATATATTTAATCTCTATGGGCATTATTTATGAAATAAAAACTTCTGCCTCCTTCTGTCTCCTGGTCAACTCATTCAAGTAAACTCACTTTTGCCTGAGTTCATACCCTGGTTGCGGCCTCAGTTCTGCCCATCACTGCCATACTCTTCCGGATTCAGTTACTTTTGCTTTTATTTGGTTTTGGTTTTGGTTTTTTTGAGACGGAGTCTCACTCAGTCACCCAGGCTGGAGTCCTGTGGTGTGATCTCGGCTCACTGCAACCTCTGCCTCTTGGATTCAAGTGATTCTCCTGCTTCAACCTCCTGAGTAGCGGACACTACAAGTGTGCACCACTATGCTCGGCTAACTTTCTATTTTTAGTAGACACAGGGTTTTGCCATGTTGGCCAGGCTGGTCTCAAACTCCTGATCTCAAGTGATCTATCTGCCTCAGCTTCTTAAAGTGCTGGGATTACAGGCATGAACAACAGCACCCGGCCCAGGATTCAATCTTGACTCAAATCCATGATGATTAGCCTATAATGAGACTCTTCTGCAAGTGAGCTCTTAGACAAGAGACATCTCCTTCAAGGGCTTCTACTGTGTACCTCCTGCCAAAGAACCTGCTAGTCTTCCTCTAGTTTTACCCTCCTGTAGACTTCATAAAGTAAAAAGTCACAAAAGTTGTGCTATGAAAAGTTAGTGCTTTATTTTTCTCTCACATTAATGAAGTTGCTTATTAAGCAACACAGTGAATTAACACCTTAACATTTGCAATATAGTTATTTCTATACAGTTAATTCTCTATAGTTATTTCTTGGATCATGTATAGTTGCCATATTGTTAAAAATGATAACCATGTTATACTCATACCTCATAAGCTCCTAGCGTCTCTCATAAGTTCCAAGTGCGTGTAACATGCACATAGCATGACTTTGATGAACATGTCCTCAATTATAGTTACAGTCTGGAAGGATGGATGGATACATGAATAAACAAATGGTGTAAAATCAGTGAAAATACAAGTAAGTTGTGTGCTATAATAGACAGGACATTTGCATCCAGAGGTTTATCTTAAATTTTCCACAAACTAACCCAGAAATCTTAGACAAGTTAGTCACCGTCTCTGGCCTCCAGATTCATCATCTATAAAGAAGAGTGCTAAGATTACATGATTTTTTTGTCACCTCTTCAGTATTAAAATTCTGTGATGGATAATTATCCATTAAGTTTAGTACTAGTATATTTCAAGGCTCTCTTACCCTTTCCTTTCGTCAGTTGCCTTAAGTGTCTTTAAGTAACAGTCCATTTTTCTTTCTCCAATAATCTTACACAGGCTGAAACAGAAATCCTACAGAGGAAGATCAAGGAACAGTCTACAACTTTGATCTTTAGTCTCTAGGTATAAAATAGCCTGAGGATAAGAAGCAAGGAAAGGCAGTGTCAGACTAAGCAGCCTTGAGAAAATGGATGATCTGCAGGTGAGAAAACCTGGAGTAAACTATTTTGCAGAGAGTTTCTGAACAAAAAGTTGGAACTTTGAAGTGAAGGAAGTCGTAAGGAAGAGGAAGTAGATGATTCACCAAATAGCAGAGAGAGCACTGCGGTGATAAAATGAATGAGATGCGTCCAGATGGCTAAAGAGATTGTAACCAGAATAAGACATTCTGAAAAGTCATGAGTAGACGATATTAAATTGTCTTCATTTTCATATAAAATGGAGGAATTTATTTCCTGATTCTATGGCAATGTTGCAGGCCATCAGGAGTGGTGATTAATAGCATTTTTTTGAGATTCAGATCCATCTTGACTCTGCCACTGACATTTGACATTCTAGCAGGTATCCCAGGGCTCATTTTCCCCATCTGTAACAAGGGTAGTTGCTTCATGCATTACTGATGAAGATTAAATGAAGTAAAGTTTATACAATCCTTAGCTCAATGTCTGACACAAGTTACGTGCCCAATCATTATTATTATTAGATATAAGAAAGAAATTAAGATATTTCTATTGTTTGAGGACCTCTTATCCCTAGATGAGTATGGCACACTCAATGTACCAAAACACCAGCCCATAAAAGCTGTATTTCTGGTAAATATTGCTGGTAAAAAGCTATCAAGTTAAAAAGACTAGGGAACAAAGTTGTAGAAAAAAATTCCCAGGGGCTGACTTTGCATCCAAATTAGGAATTAAAAGCAGTTTCAAAGTGGGAATTGACAGCTAGGTTCTAAACTACGTAATTTACAAAAAAACAAATCTCTTTTTTGTGTTTGGTCATTATTCTCCCTGTCAAGCAGTAAAGACTGTTCAATTCAATCCAGTTTTCAATACCACAGATAAAGTCATCAATAGTTCTTGTTAGTTTTTATAGGTTAAACACAGAGAACACTAGATCTTATCTCGTAATTCTGTTTCTCTTTTTAGCTTTTAAAGGATTAAAAAGAGTAGGGAGGGCAGCTTTTATAAGGTCTTTCCCAGGCAACAGGAACCTGGAAAAAAATTTAATTGATAATTCTAATTACCCTCCCCCCACCCCCCGCCAAACACTTAGGAATATACTTTGAAAAATGTTTCATTCGATGGTAGTCTAATTAAGATAGTGATTTATATGTTAATTACCAGGTGGGTACCCAAACATTTTAAAAGGCTTGTGGTGCATTTTACAATGTTTTAAAGCTATATGTACTTCAAATTCCAACACTAACCGATGTGATTTCAATTCCACTTAGGAAATGGTGAAGGAAGAAACACAGCAAATACGTAAGTAATAACATACCTAACTGAAGCATCTTTTCTTCATCAAAGGCAGATTTTTGACAAAGATATGATGCGATATTTAAAGATGTTCCTTAATGTTTATATAGGAGGAAAATTACACCCTTTTAAGATTTGAGTAGGCACTCCTAGAGTGACTTGGTTTCTAAAGCACATTTTAATCTCATTTGCTTATTTTTCCTCATTGCCTTACACCTCAAGATGCACTTTTCCTAATTATATAACTCATCAAGTGCCAGATTCAAATGGGAACAATGAATCATCCAATATAAGAGATTAAAACAGAGGCATGTTCAGAAACATTTGAAACAGTCAAAAGAAACATTCTGTCTTATTTTCACGTTTCTAAAACTCTAGCTTTACCAGAGGAAATGAGCAGAAAAGCAAAGCTTCTCATGTCTATTTTCTTAAATCTCTGCCTTTGTTACTTGGACTAGATCATATACTACTTCTAAGAAAAATGCATCCACATTCAAAATAGATTTTCATGTTTAATGTCAGGTGGACGCAGAATGGTTTTCCTAAAAGTACTTTCATAATTTTCTTTTTTTATATATATAGAAATATATTTTATTTATTTTTTTTACATTAAATTGAGATGAGATTTTTATTATGGAATATTATTTTTAATGTGATTAATATTTATGATTTTATTTATTTATTTACTTATTATTATTATTATACTTTAAGTTCTAGGGTACATGTGCATAACATGCAGGTTTTCTAATAATTTTCTTCAAAATTAAAAAAATGCTAAATAACAGAATACACATTTATTTTGCTCTCAGAATTAACAGTTTCTTGAGTGAAAGAAACAAAAAGTTTAGCCAATTGATCTTATTGTGATTAATTAGTGCATGCTGATTGTCTTTCTCAAATTTTCAGCCTTGGTTCCAACAGTTGAATCAACATATTTACAATGTTAAACTTAAAAAAAAAAAAAAAAAAAAAACAAAAAAAAAACACTTGCTTTGGCATTGACAAAACGAGAAAATATGACACGCTAAACCAAAATACCTCAAATTGTATAGAATTATAAAATATTTCATTAATAATGTTGCCACCCAGGAAACATAAGAGATTATTATCAGGACAGAACAGCAAATGTACACAATGATGCTTAGAAAAGATATGGTAGGGATATCATGGAAAAAGTAAGTTCAGAAATAAACTAATAACTATGGAACATTATAGAAATTTCTTTCATTAGAATTATCAGTTAAATAAGGTAAATGGTCATCTCTACAGATATTTCTTAGCATACACTTCATTTAACCTTTTCCATTTAATACAAAAATAAAATGTCACGAAAGAATAAATACCACATTTCGGGAGTTACGACATTTTTAACAGACTTTTCTTAAGAATAGATTTTTTTTCTTATTTAGAAAATGTCTTTTTGTTACCTTACAACTTTTGCAAGATGCAAGATTTTTTTAAAAACTACCCTCTTTTACTTATACTCATCACTTTCTTCCTCTCTCTCCATTCATCATTCTCTCACTTTCTCGCTCCCCACTTTATGCTTCATTTCAAAATACACTTATAATCATCTTGGCACCTCTATTTTTCTATCCATTAAATGGAGGTAACTATAATACCTTCCTCCTAGGATTGCTTGGGAGATTAAATGTGTTATTACTACATGGTAAGCATTTGAGCTGTCTGTCACATATTATGCACTATCACTATTCACAATTATATTTTTATACATTTTCCTAGATCCATCTGAATGCAACATGACTGTAATAGAATATGTAGTATGGAAGTCATAATTCCCTTGTTTGATTGTATAATCTCAATAAAGAACCTCACCAATCCCTCAAAAAGAAAATCTATGGTCATTGTGGTATATTTACAAAATATCTATTAGAAAATAAAAAATTAAATTACATAAAATTGTACCACCTAGGGATAACACTTATTAATATATAATGTGTTAATATATAATTATTATAGTGTATCATGTATTCATAAATATATTTTTAAGTGATTTTTTTTATCTTCTCTACAAAATTATTTGGTGGTGTGCTTTAATACTTAATATATTATAAATATCTCTCCTTGTTATTAAATGTTTTTCTCCAACATAATTTTTATAGCAACATGGTTGTCCCTAAATACATATACCATAATTTATACAATCCACTAATGTAGGACATTTAGGTTGTTTCTGACTTTTGCTCTCATAAATGGCATTAAAATGATTTTTTTAACTGCAAAAGTAGAATCTTAAAATAAATTGAATAAGTCTTTGACATAACCAAATATTGAAAAATAGTCTTTAACGGTTAACAGCCCTATATAAAGAGTGATACAAATAGTGTCCACCTGGGAAACAGATGGCCGCGCTGTAAGGTTTGACCACCCAATGTGACTTTCAGCCAGTACTTACATCATTCTAAATTTCACCATTATATAGGTCATCTTGTGTATTAATTTTTCTCTCTTCCAATAAAAATCTCTAAAGAACAGATAATTCTAAACGAAGATTTTTTTAAACTGTGCAAATCTCCAAATTTTTTAAGTAGGATTTCTCTCAGCAGCCATCCTGGCAATCATGTGAGCTTTCTTCATCATTTTTAAAAACCTTAATGACTTTTAATTCATATCTCCAGGTTATATTGTTTTGATTGGGATGTCTGTATTAAGTATCTTTACTCTATAGCTGATTTATTCATAAGGATTCCTCAACAGTAATTTGCTTGGTGTCATATTGAATAATTAGTATTTTATAATACTAAGTAGAAAATATTTCAGACACTTGGCACCTTCTGGAACAAAGTCTTACTAAAGATTGCTCAGATAAGTGAGGATGCGTTGAAATTTAGTGCAACTTCACTTCCAGGAATAAGCTATAATGTCCAAAAGGAGATAATTAACCTCTGCTTCATAGATTATGTGAAACTCCATGTAATATAAAAAAAAATGATTTGTTTTTTTATAAATCTCAGTAGTATTTTGCCACTGATATCTCTGTAAATAACTTTGGTCAATATGCAGGTGTGGCAATCATTTTAACCTACTGAATCAATTCCTTTTAGTCTATTTATTCAAAAGTCCAAGTTTTCAGATAACATCTTGCCATTGCTTATATCCAAAGTGGGTATTGTTATATTTTTATTACTTATTAGAAGGCTGCCCTATTTTTTAACTGACCATATTCAAATTCAATACTTTATATAAGGATTAAGGGAGTTTGTGTTTATTGAGTGTGTGTTATTTATCTGACACTAAGACAGTTGCTAGAGGTTCTAAACTAGGCTCTTTAAAAGCTGGTAGACATTTTTACCAGCTTTTAAGGGGCCTAGTTTAGAACCTCTAGCAACTGGAAAATGTGGCACATATACGCCATAGAATACTATGCAGCCATAAAAAAGGATGAGTTCATGTCCTTTGCAGGGACATGGATGAAGTTGGAAACCATCATTCTCAGCAAACTAACACAAGAACAGAAAACCAGACACCACATGTTCTCACTCATAAGTGGGAGTTGGACAATGAGGACACACGGACACAGTGAGGGGAACATCACACACTGGGACTTGACAGGGGTTGGGGGAATAGAGGAGGGATAGCATTAGGAGAAATACTTAATGTAGATTATGGGTTGATAGGTGCAGCAAACCACCGTGTCACATGTATACCAATGTAACAAACCTGTGTGTTCTGCACATGTATCCCAGAACTTAAAGTATAATAAAATAAATAAACAAGAAAACAAACAAGCAAACAAAGCTGGTACACATTTAAACTCTGAAAAACAGAACTCTGCTTTTGTCAATAGCATGATGAAGGAGTGAGATGATTTTGCTAAGCAGAAAGCAAACATAAAATGCATTGAAATCATTCAGAATGATCATGACAAGAACTGAAAACGACCAAAGGTAGGCAATATATGTACAGTAGTTGCTTTGAAGTCTCCGTCTCCTTTATCCAATATGCGGGGTTTCTTTGTGTATGTGCTCTTTTTATGTAAATGAGTTTTTACTCATTTCTTTGCATGTCTAGTTATTTTTTTATAGAAAACCAGGCACTAGCTAATGTGTTATAATGATTCTTAAATCTGCTTTGTTTTTCTAAGAGTTACTGTTTTGTGTTGTTTTCATTTTAGTAGGTGATTCTCTTTTCTTGTCTCAAAATGTAAAATCTGTCACCCCTTCAACTTGTATCCACTGATGACTCTGATACCTTTTTATTTTAACCTTGGTCCCTAGAGGTCTACTATGTGCCTGTGTAGTTTTAGCAGTCAGTCAATGATTTAGACATAGGCTATGCTCAGACACCACGAGTCTGAGAATTTTTTTATGCATGAAATAACTTGAGAATTGTATTTTTACGAAAAACTGTTGCTGCATTGGTTAAGAACAGTGAATTTGTGGTATTTCCATGCTGAATTGTTTCCATCCTCCCCAGCACAAGGAGTGAAAGCCATAGCTTCTCTGGCAAGAAGTAATAGTTTGGTTCAAGGTCAACAAAACAGAAACTAGAAATTGCAAAGGCAGTATTTAAAAGTAAGATAGTCATAGAAGGGGAGAGATAAGCTCTACATGAACCCCTGGATGACTACCAAACTATGTACACATGCAGGACACACAAAAAGCCCAGTGAAAATTGAAGCCTTAGAAAAAGTTGAATATTTCCTGAATTTTTTGATGCATTCCTCAAACACATTTCAGGGTGCAAAGCATAGAAGATTTACTTACCTGTGGTGTCTAAGCATAGCCTATGTCTAAATCATTGACCGCCTGCTAAAACTACACAGGCACAAAGTTGACCTGCAGAGACCAAGGTTAAAAAAAATGTAAGCAGAGCCATCAGTGGATACAAGTCACAGAGGTAACAGATTTCACATTTTGAGACCAGAAAAGTGAATCACCTACTAAAATGAAAAAAGGACAAAATAGCAACTCTTAGAAAAACAAAACAGATTTAAGAATTACTATAATACATTAGCTGGTGGCTTTTTTTTTTATCAAAAATTACTAGACATGCAAACAAACCAGTAAATGTAAATCATAATCACACATACACGTAAAGAAAGCTAGATGTTGGATGAAGGAGAAAAAGATCTCAAAGCCACTACTATAAATATGTTTTAAAAGTTAAAAGAAAACATGTTCACAAGGATAAAGAGAAATGTGCTAATAATAAGTGAACCAATAATGATCTCAGGAGAGAAATTGAAATGATACAAAAGAACCAAGTAGGAATTCTAGCCCTGAAAAATACCATAACTAAAAGCAAAAAATTTAGTATACAAGCTCAATAGCAGCGTTGAAATGACTGAAAAAATACTTTGTGAACTGAAGATATACTAAAGAAAATGATTCAATTTGAAGTACAGAGAGGAAAGGATTGAAGAAAAATAACAGAGTCTCAGAGAGCAAGATAGTCATAGAAAGGTGGAGATAAGCTCTACATGAGTCCCTGCATGACTTCTAAACTATGCACACATGCAGGACAAACAAAAAGCCCAGTGAAAATGAGGGCAATATCAGAAATTGTGATACATGTTTAATTGGATTTCCAGAAGGAGATGAAAGACAAAAAAATATATATTTTCAGGCACAATGTCCAAAACTATACCAGATTTAGCAAAAACTTGTAACTTTTTTTTTTATTTTTTATTTTTATTATACTTTAAGTTCTAGGGTACATGTGCACAATGTGCAGGTTTGTTACATATGTATACATGTGCCATGTTGACGTGCTGTACCCATCAACTCATCATTTACATTAGGTATATCTCCTAATGCTATCCCTCCCCCCTCCCCCCTCCCCACAATAGTCCCCTGTGTGTGATGTTCCCCTTCCTGTGTCCAAGTGATCTCATTATTCAATTCCCACCTATGAGTGAGAACATGTGGTATTTGTTTTTCTGTTCTTGCGATAGTTTGCTGAGAATGATGGTTTCCAGCTGCATCCATGTCCCTACAAAAGACACAAACTCATTCTTTTTTATGGCTGCATAGTATTCCATGGTGTATATGTGCCACATTTTCTTAATCCAGTCTGTCACTGACGGACATTTGGGTTGATTCCAAGTCTTTGCTTTTGTAAATAGTGCCACAATAAACATACGTGTACATGTGTCTTTATAGCAGCATGACTTATAATCCTTTGGGTATATCTCCAGTAATGGGATGGCTGGGTCAAATGTTATTTCTAGTTCTAGATCCTTGAGGAATCACCACACTGTTTTCCACAAGGGTTAAACTAGTTTACAGTCCCACCAACAGTGTAAAAGTGTTCCTATTTCTCCACATCCTCTCAAGCACCTATAGTTTCCTGATTTTTTAATGATTGCCATTCTAACTGGTGTGAGATCGTATCTCATTGTGGTTTTGATTTGCATTTCTCTGATGGCAAGTGATGATGAGCATTTTTTCATGTGTCTGTTGGCTGCATAAATGTCTTCTTCTGAGAAGTGTCTGTTCATATCCTTTGCCCACTTTTTGATGGGGTTGTTTGGTTTTTTTCTTGTACATTTGTTTGAGCTCTTTGTAGGTTCTGGATATTAGCCCTTTGTCAGATGAGTAGATTGCAAAAATTTTCTCCCATTCTGTAGGTTGCCTGTTCACTCTGATGGTAGTTTCTTTTGCTGTGCAGAAGCTCTTTAGTTTAATTAGATCGCATTTGTCGATTTTGGCTTTTGTTGCCATTGCTTTTGGTGTTTTAGACATGAAGTCCTTGCCCGTGCCTACGTCCTGAATGGTATTTTACCTAGGTTTTCTTCTAGGGTTTTTATGGTTTTAGATCTAACATTTAAGTCTCTAATCCATCTTGAATTAATTTTCGTATAAGGAGTAAGGAAAGGATCCAGTTTCAGCTTTCTACTTATGGCTAGCCAATTTTCCCAGCACCATTTATTAAATAGGGAATCTTTTCCCCATTTCTTGTTTTTGTCAGGTTTGTCAAAGATCAGATGGCTGTAGACGTCTGGTATTATTTCTGAGGGCTCTGTTCTGTTCCATTGGTCTATATCTCTGTTTTGGTAACATTACCGTGCTGTTTTGGTTAATGTAGCCTTGTAGTATAGTTTGAAGTCAGGTAGCATGATGCCTCCAGCTTTGTTATTTTGGCTTAGGATTGTGTAACTTATTTAATCAAGAAGCTTCACAAATGCCAAGTAGGATAATCTCAAAGAAGATCACACCTAGACACATCATAATCAAACTAGTGAAGGTGAGATGCTGAGAGAAAAATTTAAAATCCCAAAACTAAGGCTAAAGAAAAAATAAAGATCAGTGAGAAATAAATAAACTAGAAAATGGACATATAATAGGTAAACACCCCTAGAAAAAAGCTGAATCTTTGAGATCACTAAAAATGAGAAATCTTTAGCTGGAAGAAAAATTTATATAGTTGAATCTTTAGCTATAAAAGAAGAAATTAATAAAATACACATTACTAATATTGGAAATGAATAAGAGGACATCAGTACAGAGCCCACAGACATTACAAAGATAATAAGAGAATAGTATAAATTTTTAATGTCAAAAAAGTTGCCTTATGTGAATATGAAAAACTCCTTGAGAGATAAACTCCAATATTAATTCAAGACAAATAAAAAATTTGAATACTACCATATCAATTTTAGAAATTAAATTACTTGTAAGACTTTCCCGAAAAAAAGTGGGTCCAGGTGGCTTCACTAGTGAATTATAAAAAAAAAAAAATTTAAAAAACTTATGCTGATCCTTACCAAACTTTAATAAAAATAAGGGAGAAATATTTCTTAATTCACGTTATGAGTTCAATACTACACTGATAATCAAGCCAGACAAAGACATATGAAAGCTACATAGTGATATTCTTTATATACATAGATGCAAAAATATTTAACAGAATGTTAGCAAATCAATGTATAAAAAAGAACATGCATCGAGATAAAGAGTTTATCCCAGGAATGCAAGTTTATTTCAAATTTGAAAGTCAATCAATGCAATTCATTATATCAAAAGTTCAAAAGTCATTCTCCTATGAATGACTTTCTCCCTTGAGACAGATGTCAACTCATTTAGTTTTTAATCTTCTACATAATTGTGCTTATTCCTATTTTATAGACAAGGACTCTGAGTTTAAGAGAGGTTAATGACCAAATGTCACCTATCATGTAAAGACGAGTAAGAATTTTAACTCAGTTGTGCCTGGCCCTAAATTATTATTTCTACTGTGGATGTTATCTTTTACAAATGAACTGCAATAGTATGAAAAATCTACATGAATATATGAGATAGTCTTGAAATTCTCTTTAATAAATCGCTTACACTTCCTTTAGTAGTTTCTTTGCTAACACCCTTTATCTTCTTGATAATAAACACTCAATCCAAACCAGGATGTTTCATGCTGCTGGAGCAATAATAACTGTCCTATTTCTCTTGCGTAGCACCAGTTACCCAGGCTCCAGTGTCAGGAAGAGCTTTACAACTTATAAATATAAAACAAACAGACACGTGTTCTCTGTATTCCATTTGGTTAAGAAAAACCTGTCACCTCATCTGAGGACCAAGGAAAAATGCAAAGGAATTGAGCCCTGCTTCAGAGGATGCTTCTTTCCTCTGCAAGTAAGTGTTATGGCAGCCCCAGTAAGTTAGTATATGTAATTAAATTCCATAAAACGAGAAAATAAAATGTCCTTTTATCTATAAATATCCATGCTCATGCATGTCTCTATAAGATCTTTTGAGGCATTTAAATTAAAATATCATAAAGCCAAAAAATAAAATCCACAGCATGAGAGCATCTAAAACATGAGAGTGAATCCTGTGGGAAGCTCAGAGATCATTTTTTAGAAATGTTTTTAAAAACCCTTCTTAAAAAATCAATATTAAAATGCATGAATAAAATGCATGAAACTCTTCTTTAACATTTTAAAAAATTATTAACACAGAGTTTTCAAATTTGGGTAACTACACCATAAATAATGTTACTCCATTCTCTAGCAAACAAGTCTTGCTCTCAGCTACTCTCCTGGATTTCAAATGAACATTCAAACCTTTATCTATAAATATCATTGTATAGTTCATATCTAGAAATATGGAAGAATAGAACTATCGAGTATTTCTGTTTACCAGATCAGACCCATTTATATTAAACAGTATCATAACAGACATATACATACATATGTGTATATATGAATATATACACATAAATATATATTTTATGAATATATTTTTATATATTATATATGACTATATATACATCAAATATATATACACACATAAAAAGTATATATGCTATTTACTTCCTTCTCAGTGAATAGCTTCTGGTTATGGCTAGAAAAAAAATGTCCATGTATGGATCTAACAGTGATGAAAATAATCAAATTGGAATGAGATGTAAAAGGAAAACTGTATAAGTAAGGATGTATCAAGTCTAAGAAGTAATGCCTAAAATGTGGTTAAAAATATATCTGGATGTTTAAGAACTATCCAGATTGCTTGTTAAAATATAAGTAGTTCTCTGCCTTCATCCATAGTTGGATTCCTAGAGGAACCTATAGGTATTAGTCCATTTTCACACTGCTATAAAGAACTACCTGAAGAAAAAAAGGTCTAATTGACTTAGTTTTCTGTAGGCTGTACAGGAGGCATGATTGGGGAGGGCTCAGGAAACTTACATCATGGTGGAAGGTGAAGAGGAAGCAAGCACATCTTCACATGGGGCAGGAGAGAGAAAGAAGACGGAATTGCTACACACTTTCAAATGATCAGATCTCATGATAACTCACTTACTACATAAGAACAGCAAAGGGGAAATCTTCCCCCATGATCCAATCACCTCCTTCCAGGTCTTTTACACAACATTGGGGATTACAATTCAACATGAAATTTGGGTGGGGACACAGAGTCAAATCATATCATTCTGCCCCTCCAAACCTCATATCCTTCTCATATTTCAAAACATAAGGATGCCTTCCCAAGAGTCCCTCAAAGTCTTAACTCATTCCAGCATTAACTCAAAAGTCCAAGTCCAAAGTCTCATCTGAGACAAGGCAAGTCCCTTTAACCTAGTGGGCCTGTAAAGTTAAAAACAAGTTAGTTACTTTCAAGGTACACTGGGAATACAGGCATTGGGTAAATGTTCCCATTCCAAATGGGAGAAATTGGCCAAAACAAAGGGGATATAGGCCCCATGAAAGTCTGAAACCCAGCAGGGCAGTCATTAAATCTTAAAGCTTTGGCCAAGCACAGTGGCTCACACCTATAATCCCAGCAGTTTAGGAGGCTGAGGTAGGTGGATCACCTGAGGTCAAGAGTTCGAGACCAGCCTGGCCAACATGGTGAAACCCTGTCTCTACTAAAAATACAAAAATTAGCTGGGCGTGGTGCTGGACACCTATAATCCCAGCTACTCAGGAGGCTGAGGCAGGAGAATCGCTTGAACCCAGAGGGCAGAGGTTGCAGTGAGCTGAGATCACACCATTGCACTCCAGCCTGGGCAATAACAGCAACACTCCATCTCAAAAAATAATAATAATAATAATAATAATAATCTTAAGGCTCCAAAATATTCTCCTTTAACTCCATGTCTCACATCCAGGCCACACTGATACAAGAGGTGGACTCCTAAGGCCTTGGGGAGCTCTACCCCTATGGCTCTGCAAGGTATAGTCACCATGGCTGCTTTCACAGGCTGGCACTGAGTGCCTCAACTTTTACAGATACACTGTGCAAGCTGTTGATGGATGTACCCTCTTATCAGGCCACAGTCCTCCAGACTCCAGAACGGTAGAACCACTGACGCTTACACTGTGCACCTGGAAAAGCCACATACACTCAACGCCAGCTTGTGAAAGCAACTCGGAGTTGAGCTGGACCCTGCAAAGCCTCAGAGGCAGAGCTACCCAAAGCCATGGGATCCCACCCTTTGCATCAGTATGCTCCAGATGTGAGACATGGGGTCAAAGAAGATCATTTTGGAGCTTTAAGATTTAATGTCTGCCCTGTTGGATTTTGGACTTGCATGGGGCCTATAGCCCCTTTGCTTTGGCCAATTTCTCCCATTTGGAATGGCTATATTTACCCAACGCCTTTATCCTCATTGTATCTAGGAAGTAACTAACTTACTTTCAATTTTACAGGCTCATATGTGAAAGGGATTTGCCTTGTCTCAGATTAGACTTTGGGCTTGGATTTCGGGTTAATGCTGGAATGAGCTAAGATTTTGGGGGACAGTTGGAAAGGCATAATTGTGCTTTGAAATGTAAGGATGTGAGATTTGGAAGGGACCAGGGGCAGAATAATATGGTTTGGCTCTGTCCCCACCCAAATTTCATCTCAGATTATAATACTTATAATCTCCACATGTCAAGGGTGGAACCAGGTGGAGGTAATCTGATTATGGGGAAGGTTCCCCCATGCTCTTCTCATGATAGTGAGTATCATGAGATCCGATGGTTTTATAAACATCTAGCATACCCCCTGCTTGCTCTTCTCCTTTCTGCCACCTTGTGAAGAAGGTACCTTGCTTTTTCTTTGCCCTTTGCCATGATTGTAAGCTTCCTGAGGTCTTCCCAGTCTTGCAGAACTGTGAGTCAATTAATCTTCTTTTCTTTATAAATTACCAAGTCTTGGGTAGTTCTTTATCGCAATATAACAATGGAATAATACACTCTGAAATCTGGGCAGAAGTTCTCAAACCTCAACTTTTGCCCTCTGCACACTCGCAGACTTAACACCATGTGGAGGTCTTGGTGCCTTCCAAGGCTGTGGTAGTCCACCCTCTGGAACAGTGGCCCGAGACGTATCTGGGGCCCTTTAGTCATGGCTGGAGCTGAAGCAGCTGGAATACAGGTCACCATGCTCTGATGCTGCACAGAGCGGCAGGGCCCTGGGCCTGGCCCACAGAAACATTTTTCTCCCCTAGGCTTCCAGGCTGGTGATGGGAGGGGCTGCCCTGAAGATGCCTGAAATGCCTTGGAAGAATTTTCCTCACTGTCTTGGCTATTAACATTCAGCTTCTCTTACTTATGCAAATTTCTGCGATGGGATTAAATTTCTTCCCAGAAAATGAGTTTTCTTTTCTATCACATGACTGTGCTGAAAAATTTACAAACTTGTATGCTTTGCTTCCCTTTTATATATAAGTTCCAGTTTCAGGTCATTTCTTTGTTTATACAGATGAGCTTAGGCTTTTAGAAGCAGCCAGGTCACATCTTGAATGCTTTGCTTCTTAGAAATTCTTCCGACAAATACCCTCAATCACCTCTCTCAAGTTCAACGTTCAGTAGATCCCTACAGCAGGGGTACAATGCCACCAGTCTCTTTGCTACAGCATAGCAACAGTGACCTTTACTCCACTTCTCAAGAAGTTCCTCATCTCCATCTGAGAACTCCTCAGCCTGGACTTCACTGTCCACATCACTATCAGCATTTTGGTTACAACAATTTAACATGTCTCTAGGAAATTCCAAACTTTCCCTCATCATCTCTTCTTCTGAGCCCTCCAAACTGTTCCAACATCTGCCTGTTACCCACTTTTCAAGTGGCTTCCGCATTTTCAGGCATTTTTATGGCAATGTCCCCACATCTCTGGTACCAACTTTCTGTATTAATCCATTCTCACACTACTATAAACAGCTATCTACAACTGAGAAATTCATGAAGAAAAGAGGTTTAATTGACTCATAGTTCCACAGTCTGTACAGGAGGCATGGCTGGGGAGGCCTCAGGAAACTTACAATAATGGCAGAAGGTGAAGGGGAAGAACGCATGTCTTCACATGGCCAGTAGGGGAGGGGGGAGACAGAGAGACAAAGGGGAAGTGCTACACACTTTCAAACAACCAGATCTTGTGAGAACTCGCACACTATTACAAGAACGGCAAGGGGGAAAGCTGCCCCTGTGATCCAATCACCTCCCACCAGGACCCTCCCCCAACATTGGAGATTACAATTCAGCATGAGATTTGGGTGAAGATCCAGAGCCAAATAATGTCACTATATTTTAACAAATATTCCTGATTATTTAGATGTATATAATCTGATAATTCTTGGCACCAGACTATAATTTGGAGAAGGGTTCAGGTTTTTATAGATGTTTGATTTTCTGGGGGTGTTTTTAGAGACGTATAATTGCTGGCCACCAGGCAGCAACTTGCCAAACAATATGGTCTAGGGATGGTACCTGTCAGAAGATAGAGACTTCTAGGAATAAATCTCAGAGGGACAGCTTAATAACATTTAGGCTGTGTATTACTACCACAACTACTATGAACTTTGAATTTATCTCTAAGCAAGGCCTCTCTGGGAAAAATCTATCCTGATTTGCTTACATATGGGTGTGGTTTGAATATGTCCCCCAAATTTTATGTGTTAGAAATTTAATCTCCCATATGCTGATTATAGTTGGGGGTCTTTGAGAGCTAATTAAGTTAGATAAGTTCATCAGGACCCCCATGATGGAACTGGTGGCCTTATAAGAGGCAAGAGAGGCCTAAGGTGACACATACATTCTTAATTTCTCACCATGTGATGCCCTCCACCACAAAACAAACATGCTGTCACCAGATACTGGAACCATGTTCTTGGACTTCCCAGACTCTAGAACTGTAAAAAGAAATTTTTTTTCTTCATAAATTACTCAGTCTGAGATGTCCTGTTACAGTAATAGAAATGGGACTAGGAAACACATTCCCCTCAACTGATAATGGTAAACTGTGCAAGTCTTCGAACCTCAGAAAACCTCTCCAACAGTCCAATACATTCATCTATTATAATTATTTAAGCCCATCTCAAGAACTACATCCTATAATAAGCCTCCTTTAGATATTGTGTAGTGGTTGATTTCTATGTCAGTTAGGATGTCTTAAAGTTACAGAAATTCAGAGTCAGCAAAAACAATAAAGACAGAAAATGTGCCAAGTGAACCAAAACAATAGGTAAGAAGTAAAAGAAAATGATATTGGTCTGATTTTCTTGACTTTATAGTTTCTAGGGCCAAACAGAGAAAGGGGAGCACTATTGAGGAAAAATTAATTGTGCTTTATGTTTATAATAAGTTCATAAAGATGTGGGATATAATGTTTATACCAATCTCTATCATTTCTTCTTTTAGTCAACATAATCTCTGTGTCACTACTCCCATGTGTCAGCAGTGATTCCCTTGTCCATTTTACCTGCTTTATGTTAACATGGAGCTTGAGATAATAAGCAGTTTCTCTAAACTACATGGCTCCAACTCTGTCATGAATAAAGAGAGAAGGGTGTGCATGGGATCAGGGTCAGATCAGCTCATCTCAAGACTGTAATGGTTTCCTATTCAGTTAATGAGCACACTGAGTCTAGCAGTTATCAGTTCCTCAGATGCCATATCACATCAGGTCAGAAAACTTCCATCTGGTCCAAACCATGCTGTCATATTTTATGTAAGCCATTCTTGTCTATGCTGCAAGTATTCCAATAAAGGTGTCAGACCCAGTTAGGGAAATCGAGTATAAGCATATATCATGAATGCAAATATAAAATTAAATCAATGTTAGGTCTTCAATATATTAAACTCCTGTCAAGTCTAGTTACAGCTTTCTCAAACATCCTTTCATTGGAGAACACTTTGTGTTGCTGAAAAACTAGCAGGGATCTTGTTGCAGACTTCGCAATTCCCAAGGGCAAAGAGCTGAGGTTGTTATCAGTGTTATATGAAATGGCAATATTTATTTCCTAAGCAAGTTTGTAATTGTGTGTATGTGTGAGAAGATGTGTGTGTGTGTATTGTGTGTTTTATTTATATATATATATATATACACACACACACATACATATATATATATATTCTAGGAGTCTTAAACTTCTTCTAGTCAATTTGACTAATTCTAATCTTGGCATGAGTGATGTGTATTTTTGTTCAATTAATTTACTGATTGAACATAGTTTCTTGTACAAGTGATGTACCAATGCCCAAAACTTCTGGACCATAAAGTTCAATTGTCAAATATTTAGAAAAATTTAAGTGATTTTTAAAACCATAGGTAGCAGAAATTGGTCAGGATGAGAATATTTACACCCTGGAAATTGGCAAACACTACAAATCAGAACCTTTTCCTTTTTTCCGGGAAGTAGATTTACTAGCTATTAATGGTTGCATGAGATGACTAGTAATGCCAGCCATAGCCACATTATCTTTCATACTTTGGGAAGCTGTCCATTCATAATTTTAACTGAGAGAAGTCTCTGAAGGTTACACTTTAAGCCCTGGAGGACAAGTTCAATCTATGTGGTTCCCCAGTATGACAAATTATCCAGAGTTTGTGATTGTAAATAACTAAGTGAACCAAATTATATTTTGCTTCATAATGGGCAGAAGCATTAGGTTAGTAGAGGAAAAAAATTAGATTTGAACCAAACCAAATGCAAAATAAAGGAGTGACTTAATTATGGTATTATAAATCCAAAAACATGATTTGCATTTCTAAAAAAAAAGACACTATAAACCGGACTCTCAGCTGCTTTACATTCAGAACCAACTAGTAATACAGTTGATCCTTGAATAATGCAGGAGTTAGGGATGCTGACTCTCCATGCAGTTGAAAATTCAAGTATGACTTTGACTCCCCAAAAATCTCACTAATAGCCTGCTGTGGACTAGAAGACTTAATATATTAATAGTCTATTATCACATATTTTGTGCATTATATGTATTATATACAGTATTCTTACAATAAAGTAAGCCAGAAATAAATCATTATTATGAAAATAATAAGGAAGAGAAATAGATTTACTAAGTATTAAGTGAAAGTGGATTATCACACAAGTCTTCATCCTCATTGTCTTCACATTGAGTGAGATGAAAAAGAAGAAGAGAGGTTCATCTTTCTTGCTTAGGATAAGTTCATCTTTCTGGCTTAGGATTGTAGAGGTGGAAGACAATCTGTGTTTAATAGCCCCTCACAGTTCAAATCTACGTTGTCTGAGGGTGAACTGTACATGACATTACAAGCCTTGCTGTTATTTCTCTGAAATTCTAGTCTCTGTATTGTCATCTGTAGCCTTACTATCAACTCTCAGGATTTCAGTTCCCTTTCATAAGCCTCTCTTTCTTGAAACTAAAAGCCTTAATTCACTGTTGGGCCCTTGCCTTTAATCCCAGCATTTTGGGAGGCCAAGGTGGGAGGACTGCTTGAGGCCAGGAGCTCAAGACCAACCTGGGCAACACAGGGAGAAACTGTCTGTACAAAAAATAAAATTAAAAAAAATTAGCTTGGCATAGTGGCACACACCTATAGTCCCAGCTACTCAGGAGGCTGAGGCAAGAGAATATTACCTGAGCCTGGGAGGTTGAGGCTGCAGTAAATTATGATTGCACCACTGCATTCCAACATGTGTGACAGAGTGAGACTCTGTCTCAAAAAAAAAAAAAAAAAAAAAACTTAATTCATGTAAAATCTGTTGGTAAGCTATTGTGCTGAGTAGGTATAAGATTACAGACCTTTTTTTGTATAACTCCAGAAGCTGAGCACTAAGCCTATGGCTCTCCCAATTCTACTACCAGTTGCTAGGTGTTCTGCCTAATAAACTACATTTTTTTTTTTTTGAAATTTGAGTGCTACAGACCTGCATCTTTCAAAAATGTTAAACATCTTCAATACCTATTTTGAAATATATTATGCCAATTAGTCTTGCTATATGACCCCCAGTAATTGTTTGCACTATTCCTGAATTTTAGTATTCTTTAACTGTACATCTTTAATATCCATACACACACTCCGTAAAGTTCAGGAAATCATTTGCAAAATATGGTATATGGTGAATATAAGCATTTCTAAGGAAGAAATTTCCAGAAATGTCAAAAGATTATCAGTAAGATTTATGACCCCACAGAAAGGTTATAAGTGACTGCAATATATTTATATATTATTTCGAGGTTGTATTTATTAGGATAAAGCTAACTGTTTTAACAAATAGGGTCAACCAATAGATTTACTGTTTATGTAACAATATGGGACAAGTTAATAGGTGGTTAGGGTAGTCTTCCTTCATGCTGTTATCCAAAGATATGGGATAGTGAAAGCTTGCCATCTTCAACATGCCTTCCAAAGTTTCCCTATAAGTTACTCTATTCCAGTAAGCCATCGTGAGAATAAGCAAGGAGTAGTGCACTTGGGATATAAAAAACAGGTCTGCTAGTATGCATGTCATTTCATGTCACATGACGTCACCTAGAACTCACTCAAATGGGCATATGAATTTTGATGAATACCTAATACCTAATCTATTTTGAGTAATTGTATTTGTGCTTCCCTTAATTTTTATATGTGGATGTTTTGTCTAGTTTAATGTCACCTCTCAGGAATTAATTCACTGTATTCTCTCATATGAAAGACCTCTGCATATTTCTCAAATTATGTTGACATGCTTCAGTTTCTAATCTGGACACTTCTCAATCTCACCTTCTCACAGTCACATGAGATAGATAAATTAGCACCTCATATTTGGCAATTAGTTTCACTTAACTCAATGTGGTAATATCACATTTCATATTACATAATAGTATTTACTGATCCACTAAATTTGAAGTTTAAATGGCCCTAAATAAGGCACCAATGACTGGATAATTATGCAACCCAGTTCAATGAACTGTCGACCATACACTCATCCTCACATATGATTCCTTGACATACAAAGAACCAATGTAAAGGTGACAACCATAACCCAATTCCCATTATATCTTATACAACAAAGTGTGCAACACCTTTCTTCTCCATAGTGACCCACTAGATGGTATACTACACTTGGCCCATCAATTATGGGCATTATATATTAAAAGAAAATACTCCGCAAAGGCATAACTCCAGCGTTCAGCCTATAAGCACATTATACCCTTAAGCACCTCATTATTCTTCGCTAGCAAATAAATGTGAGATGAGCTCATGGATATTTCCAAAGTGGTAACATTTTGTTAAACTAAAAGATAGTTCAGCCAAGATGCAAAAAGGAAAAGACACAATGGTAAAAATTTGAATGAATATCTCAGGGTAAATTCTGTTATAGCATCATCTGATACTTTCTTATTCCTGTGTTAAATTACTAATATCCTATCTCAAGAATAGGGTAGAACAGTTCCTCATTACAAAGCATTAGGCAAGGGCATCTGCATGATGTCATTCATGGAAAATATCACTCTCGGCCGGGCGCGGTGGCTCACATCTGTAATCTCAGCACGTTGGGAGGCCGAGGCGGGCGGATCACGAAGTCAGGAGATTGAGACCATCCTGGCTAACACGGTGAAACCCCGTCTCTACTAAAATACAAAAAAATTAGCCAGGCATGGTGGCGGGTGCCTGTAGTTCCAGCTACTCGGGAGGCTGAGGCAGGAGAATGGCGTGAACCCAGGAGGCGGAGCTTGCAGTGAGCCGAGGTAGCCCCGCCACTGCACTACGGCCTGGGAGACAGCGAGACTCCGTCTCAAAAAAAAAAGAAAAGAAAAGAAAATATCACCGTTAAAATAGTTATCTACAATTATTCTGAGGACTGAAGTATACAAAACTTGCAAAAATTTGCAAAATTGCAAATATTTGAGTTTTACTCATTTCCACAAATACAAAGATATGCATTACATACTAGCTGTATATATTGAAGTGAAAAACAGGCCAGTAGCAATCTATTTGGTAAAATACTCTTGCTACATTTTTATACCTAGTTTCTTTGAGAAAGACTGTAGTAGTAACGTTCTCTTTCTTTTAAAATCTGCATATCTCGGATCTTTTACAAATTCAGATTGGCCTCCTTCCAGCCCAATGACATACCACAGATTGATTTTAAACATTTCTCTACAAAGTGGCTGAAATTTGACTTGAAAAGTACTACGAGATTTATGAGTAAACTTTGCCGTTAACTATGTTCCTGTGCTAGTAATCAAGGTTAGTTCCACCTTTAGACAGCTAATCTTAACATCAAAATCAAAATGTTAAAACTGCAGAATTACATAGTCTAACCCCATCTCTTAAAGTATGGTGAAGAGAATGGTCCAAAGTCAACAAGTAAATTACCGGTTGAGTCAGGATTGTAACCCAGGGTTCTTTCCAATCGTTGTCACTCTGAGCCCTTAATGGAAAAGCCATAAACTCCTATAATTTCAGGCTCTATACAATTATCATGGAATATGGATTGGAGTTTATTGTAAAGTGTGCGTTACTGTTTGCACACTAAAATAACACTGGTCATTAGGAAGGTGTAACGAAAAAGAACCATTGTTTGACTAAGAATCCAAACCCACTAGATACACCATAAGGGCAGTTGTTTTAGCCTGCAAACATTTTTCTGGTAATTTTTACCATACTTTTGAATCTGCAAAAAGAGAAAGAGGAATCCTATCTTAACTTTCATTTTCTTTTCCTTTCAGGGGAACAGGAGGAAAAAGTTACACACAGGACTCATCTCTCTCGACTCCGATGTCCCCTCTGAATTTGACAGACTCGAAGCTGCATTTTTTCCTGAAACTTTTCTTAAGATAAAAGCTGGCACTGCTTCCCTCTCTAGCCTTTTATACCTTCAAGAGTTAGCACAAACAACATTTATATTCATTAATTGCCCAAAGTATGATCACATATGATAAAACTATACGGCAGTCTCACTATAGAAGTCAGAAAAATGGGAAAAGAGAAGAGAAATGAGTGTGGAGTTCAGAAGGTTCTCTTTAATGTACATCAAGCAGTTTTGTGTAATGAAAGTAATGACAATAATTTGCTATGTAGCAAAGATGGGTTATGAACCAATTGGGTTTCTCTGATCCCCTGTTAGGAGGTCAGCATGTGTTCAGTACCAGTCATCTGCCAACATGTGCAGGATGCTAAAAGACTTTCCTGTAATAAGCTCACTGGGCTGGAGCACACATTTTTAAAAAAGGTCAAAAATTTAGGTTTGTCTAGCTACTTCCAGCACGTCCATGTCTTTCTTGGATGTGCAAGAAGATAGCTTTCTCTTGCTTGCTATTTCACGCTAAATTAGCTAACCTGTCAAATGGATCAAGGTAAAAAGGCCACAGCAGCCAAAGAAATACAAAATAGGTAGAATAACCTACAGAAAAGTCTATCAACTACAGACATTAGCACGAGTCCCCATTTTTCAGTTTTTAATGAAATTAGGATGGGACTTAAGTGAGGATATTATGCTCTGAGAAAGCGAGCATATATTAAAAGAAAATACTCCCCAAAGGCATAACTCCAGCATTCAGCCTATAAGCACATTATACCCTTAAGCACCTCATTACTCTTCACTAGTAAATAAATGTGAGATGAGCTCACGGATATTTCCAGAGTGGTAACATTTTGTTGAACTAAAAGATAGTTCAGCCAAAATGCAAAAAGGAAAAGACACAATGGTAAAAATGTGAATGAATATCTCAGGGTAAATTCTGTTATAGCATCATCTGATACTTTCTTATTCCTGTGTTATTATTAACATCCTATCTCAAGTAACCTTTCTCAACAGCCTTGCCACCCCCACTCCAGCATCGCTGCATGTACAAAAGAGATCTTTCTAAAAAAGTTCAGAGTGGAATTTCTTTTTTGCAATACTTCTTTTGTTCTCATGTTACGTATGGATTCTCCTATAACAGTCAAAGTCTCAGCAGGCACAGAATAGTACTTAAATAGCTCAAGAAATTTAAAAACATGCTTACAAAGGTCTGGGAAGGATTAGTAAAACCAGCAAGGGAAGTTAAAGAAAGAGATATTAGTAACATTAAGTCATCCCTGGCACCCAAAGGCAAGGGGGGCAAAGGTGTTACTATAGCATTGAGAGCTGAAGCAATGAAGAAAGGGCTGTACTACAAGAACTGGAGTTATGGAGGGAACAACCATTATCAGAAAACACATCAGAAAAAACAGGAGGGACAAGGAAAGAAAAGCCTTAACCTCTCTCTTCCCACTTTCCAGGCACCTGCTGGTGTCTCCGTTTGACCAAACCCTACTAGAAGTCAGAAGGCAAGATGATGCAGAGCCTAGGGTCAACCTTTCATCTTTGGATGCTCAGCATGAGCAGAGTCTAGTGTACCGCATTTGCTCTACACCTATTTATTAAACAAACTGAGCTCAATAACCAGTTGAGGTTACTAGGATAAATATTTTTATTTCAGTACCAATTTTGTTCTGCCACTGCACCACTGTGACCAATGACAGTGTGTTTAACCTCTGAATAGATACAACTTTCAAAAAATGAGAACCACTTATGAGATCTTGAGCCTTAGCCTCATGTCATCCTACAACTTAGCTCTAAGTTGATCCCTGAGTTAATCCACTTTCTCTTGAAGGTAACTTTCTTACTTAAATGTTGAAGTATCCAGCAGTTCTTACATAGAAGGTCATGTATTTCTCCGTATTGTGTAGTGATACCTAGAATAGAGACAATAGCAGTGACTAAGTGGCCACTGAAAACTGTTCTCTACACAACATTTGATACTACATATATAACATGCAATAGAGAACTCTATTTGGAGAACTCAATATGGAGTAACTATACAATAGAGAACGAATTGGAGCATTACTCCTCTCACCTATAATAGTTACTCCACTCCATTATATAGTTACTCCATAACTACACAATATGAAGGATGTGCCAAAACTATTCCCATCTCTTTTCTCCTTCCTCAATGATGCCATTATTCTTGTCATCAAATCAGTAGTCTGTTGGAGACTTATAGACTCAATAAATTGTTTAAATTTTGAGTCATTAGAAGGTAGTAAAATCAATTAAGTTGACGATGATGAGCATTCTTTAATGCATTAGACTAGGGTAAGATAGAATAGAATAGAAAATTATAGAAATGAATAGAATAGAACAAAATAAACAAAATAGAATGTGTTGCAGATAGCAAGCTGTGGACACTATGAAATATAAATGCATGTTTGTGTGTGTGTACATGAGTATTGTATTGTGGTGTAAAGTGTATTTATTTTATGTTAAGTTAAAAATAATGCTTGAGGCCGGGCGCGGTGGCTCAAGCCTGTAATCCCAGCACTTTGGGAGGCCGAGACGGGCGGATCACGAGGTCAGGAGATCGAGACCATCCTGGCTAACACGGTGAAACCCCGTCTCTACTAAAAAATACAAAAATCTAGCCGGGCGAGGTGGCGGGCGCCTGTAGTCCCAGCTACTCGGGAGGCTGAGGCAGGAGAATGGCGTGAACCCGGGAGGCGGAGCTTGCAGTGAGCTGAAATCCGGCCACTGTACTCCAGCCTGGGCGACAGAGCGAGACTCCGTCTCAAAAAATAATAATAATAATAATAATAATAATAATAATAATGCTTGAAATCAATTGGAATACATGGATGTTCTTTTCAAAAGTACCCAAATTGCAAATCCTGTTTTTATCTTTTTTTCTGTTTTTATCTATGCCCATTTTTTATACATAATTCACTTGTTTAGTAACCTTGAAAAAGAGCTCTTCCTTCCAATTAACCTAAATCTTCATGCTGCAAAGGAAGCCTTGCTTATCGCGCCATCATTATATACATGGATTTCTCATATTATTCCACTTTATGTTGAAGGTAACTTTTAAATCTTCAGTTATGTTTCCTCAGTCTCTTTGAACATTATGACAGGTTTTATTTCTCACCTCAGTTCTATGCTTTCCCTCTTGTTCCTCATGTACACTGCTGGACAACAAGATGGAACGGACTAGAGATGACCTCTCATAGAGTAGGGAAGATGACTTTGCCATAAAGAGGAGGCTGAACTTCCTGCACAAAGTCCATTTTTCCTTCTCTGCAGGCACCATGATCCCGAAGTTATTTTTTGCAGCTGTTGATATTGTACAGATGTATATGCAGAAATACATATGTTAAGTAGATATAAAAGCATTAGAAGTGACTTGGGTTTCTAGATGCATGGATGAGTTACTCAAGTTCCTAAACTGTGAAATTAAATATCATAATACCTCACATTGAATTAATTAATATAAATTGCTCAGTACCATATTTATCCCAGAGTAGGTACTAACAAATAAATAGCATCAATCATTGGATGAGTACATAGTACATTTGAACTTGAATTAATTTCTAGGGTGATACACAGATTCTGACTCATTTTAAGTCATTACATGAAGATTAAGTCATGTACTTAGATTTGATAGCTATCTTGTTTAAAAAAAGAACCATCTCTTTACTCATATAATTGTTACATTTCCTTAAAGCCAAGGTTTTCATCATGGGAGTCATGAGGATGTGCCTCTCAAATCTCCAGCTTCAGCGAGTGTAACTGACTTACGAACTCAGTAGCTGCCTTCCAACATTTTTTTTTATTTAATTTTAAGTTCCAAGATACATGTGCAGGACATGCAGGTTTGTTAAACAGGTAAACGTGTGCCATTCACAATAGAAAACACATTAAATCAATCCAAATGCCCATCAATGATAAACTGGATAAAGAAAATGTGGTACATATACACCATGGAATACTATGCAGCCAACATTTATTAAGATTTCCTCATGGACCCAACACACCCCACAGGCTTCTCCCAACCAGTATTGAGCATGGCAGGGATAGTAAGGAACCTGGCCCTAAAAGACGAGGATTTTTCTTATGTGTAACTATAGCTTGAGGACTCTCACACCCTTGGTGAGTCCTCATAGAATTGTACCACAGTCCAAGATGGCTCCATCTGACATTCCTTTCTTCCTTTTGTCCTTCACTGGGGGCAGACCTGCATCATGTCATCTCCTTCTCCCATTCCTTCCCTATTGCTGCTCACAGACCTCACCCCAATCAGTCTCTTGAATTTCAGCATCTGTTGCTGGAGAGTCCAGATTGACAAATACAATAACCCATAATCTGTGTGTAAAATTGTGTGTGCAGGTACATATATGTCCTTTTAATAGTAAGAATATCCATAAGTTTCATCAGCTACTTAAATGAATCTGTGAGCAAAAAAAACCTTAAAAACTACTCCCTCTTTAAATTCTATTCCAGTTATGAAAAAATACCACTAACTGTCCCAAAGTCAGAAAGGTGCTTAAGAAAGACCATTACAGAATGCACCAAATGCCTAAGTGTTCTTGGACATCATTTTGATATTCTAGGGATCTGAAATATCAGATCTGGAATATCTACACTTATTGGCAACATAAAGTCATGTGAAATTGTATTATTTCTACTGTTGATGTTTGTTTCTTTTTTGCTCCCTGTGAGTTTTAAGTTCTTTCTTATTCTACTTTACATCACATTTAACCTGCTATCTTTGGCATTTAAAAGCTTAACATCTTGCATTTAGCAAATTGGCATTTAGAAAACATTTGTCATCATTAAGAAAAACTAAAAATTATTTGCAAAAGCTTTGTTACTCTTTGGAGACCCTTGAAAGTGATTATTTGGTTACACTGGAAAAAATCATTCAAATTCGATGGCAAAATTATTTTAAAAAAATAAATCATACACAAAAATCTTTGAAACCTTTACATTGTTAAACTTTCAGTGCACATTTTGCCATTTTAATCTTACTAGATACCCAAAGGGTCAGAACTCACAGATAGGGACTTGTATTTGATTATATTAAGCCATTTATTTAATATCTAATGCTAATAATCACCAAGGAGAAGACAGGGCTGGCTTCAAAATTATTCTTCTTTTTCCATCCTTAACTCTTGCAATAATGCTTGATGATTTATATTTTAATGCACCTACTTAAGTAGACAGTCTTTTATCTTCCCTCTTAAATGAAACAGGTAGCTTATTTATTTCTTCCCTTCTACTTTACTTAAACACAGTTTAGACTCTTGTGATTGCTTATAAACCAAATCAATATCTGGCTTGTTAAGATTCTGTGATCAAAGTGCTGTGCCTCCATGTTGATCTCTTTGATCTATAAACACACCCTAGTCATCTTGTCTCTGTAGTCCTGAGAGATCTTTACTACAAGTTGGCACTATACTTTCCATCAGACCTGGTCTGATGCTCTTCAGCTTCCAAATTTAACCTCATTGCTACCCATTGGGTTAACCTGACGTATTTCATTCCCTTCTTCAAAATAAGTTCTGTCTCATTTACAAGGGAGAGCACTTCTTAGAGCCATAATGTACAATTATGCTTCAAACCTGGAGATGAAGATCTTGACTTCAGGCAAGATGTAAAAGGCCATTTCATCCTTTAGAGCAACTGAATATGTAGCTTTCCAGGGGCAATTTTCTTCCTAAATCAGTCTCTGTCAACTGGTACTTCTATGATATACAAGTTAGAGAGAAGAAAAATAATAGAAATAATCTTCCAAATAAAAAAAGTGGCCTAAGAAATAAACGAACTCTCATCTTGGTAGCTATATAAGGCCTACTTATTTCTCCCAGGTGGACCCCATATTAAAATTTGGAGGGGAAAAACACATTTCATAAATATTTGGTTATTAATATATACTTTTAAAATTACATGTAACAGAGTAGTGAGTTATCACCAATGAATGCCCAAAGAATGGGAAGAATATTAAGGAAGAAAATAATATGCTTATTATAGGCAATGGTGAGCTCAAATGCAATAGCAAAAGCAAACCTAACTCCTATCTTTGTTAAATGAAAGGGATTTCCAGAAGTACCAAGCAGCAAATTATCATGCTCCAGAAAGACTAATGACTCATACTTATTTTCATATTATCAAGTAACACAAATGTTAAGGAAAGTTTACTTTACTTCCTTTGTTATGGGATATAGATAAAAGATTAAATGGAATAGCAAACATTTCACATACTGCAGTTACTCTTATAATATGAATTTCTCCTTTATTACTTTTCCATTTCCTTCTCTCTACCCTGTCTGAAACAATTTGAAGACTATAAACCCCAGGAGGGCAGAGACCTTGTCTGATTCAGCTTGCCAATACATTTTTCAATGCATAGGTGAATATACATATTATTAAGAGAAGAATTTGGACCAACCATCTTTGTTGAATGTCTTCTCACTGGCCCTGTGCTAGACATAGATGATGTGAGGGCTGTGATGAATTAGACAGTGTTCCTGCCCATAAAGAACTTATAATATCATGACATAATAGAAGTATACAAGTCTAGCTATTTTGCACAGCAGTATAACTACTCTAATAGAGAAGAGATGTGGTATTCAAAAAAAAAGCTGAGTTTTTGATGTTGTACCAAAAAGAGAATGAATCTAAAAATTCCTCTATATATGGAAATGTTTCATTTGAACTTAAAGACCAGGTTATGAACCATTAATTGGTTTGTTATTCTTGTTGGGCATCTCTGTATGAAGGAAAAACAAGAGAAAAAAAAATCATTTAATTACAGTGTTTCCTTCTCAGGGTAGATGTATTTTCTGAGCATCAGTCCAAAAAAAAAAAATCAAGGCAAAAAAGTAAATTGAGAGGCATCACAGAAGAGATCAAGATGAAGGCAAAAAGGATGCAAGGAAACTGAGTAGTCTGTTGTGAAATTCTGACCTAAGAGGACACAAGCAAAGATCTTTATGCTTTGGATTAAGTATTACCAGAAGGCGAGGAATATTGACTTGGCTGAAATCAGTAAATGAAAAAATACAAAGTTGAATAAATCGATGCTAATGATGATCAGAATTGATATTTCACACCAAATTTTAGCTTTTGCAAATAAATTTGGGGAGAGAGAAGGTGTGTCTTGTATTAGTCTCTCTCTGGTAACAGGCACAACATCCTAGTGATAAATGAGTGTGAAGCGAGTGAACCCATGTGGATGAAACATGATAAAAGAGACAATGCATCTGAGATTACAGCTTTCTCAAATTAAGCTGAAGGGTGATAGCATAGAGTCTTAGGATACGTATGGATTTTGAAACAATACCAGTCTCAGTCTGAAGCTTGAATCCACCTTTATATCATGTCCATAACCTTGAAAAATGTTCACAAGCTTCTAAAACTCAATGTCCTCATCTGTATAATGTGAATGGTAGAGTAACTAACTCATCAGATTTTTACAAGATTAAATGAAATAATATACATATAAAGTCTTTGTAAGCATCTTACACATATTAACCAAATATTATATATTTTCTATGCCATAATTTTGATTTATTTTAGCTGCTTCAAAATCTGCAATCAGAAAATACAGCAGAAAAAAAAAAAAGAAAAACCTTGAAGGGGCAAGTAAGAAAGAAAAATAACCTGGAAAATGATCTGGGAGCAATCTAAAATGAGATAAATAAAACTTTTTCATGTGGTAATGAGGAATAAGGGGCAAAATTTGAATATACCATGCTTCCCTGCAATTTGACGTAATTCACATTACGTTATATAGATGTCAACTGAAGCACCTTAATTAAATCATCTCAAACAGAGAGGCTGCAGGTTGACTCCTCTGTCATCCAAACTGGTCTTCAGGGGCCCTTCTAACCAAATCAAGTAAGTCAAAAGCTATTTATGACTTTTTTTTTTTTTTCTCCAGACTCAAAATGATAGAGTCAACACCACAGTCAGCAATAGATTGATTGTGGCCTGTGGGAAGTCACATGGCTCAGTGTTCAGACTCTACAGCTGCTTCTCAAGGTCAAGCATATCTTGCTCGAATGAGATATTTATTCCTGAGAACATGGTACCAGTTCTAAACTTTTCTTGAGGACCTAGATGAAACATTTCCCCAGAGGACATTTTTACTGAGAAAAGCTTGTGGTGGCCTGTGCAGTCTATGAAAAAAAACTCACCTGAAAATTTGGTTCATTTGCCTCATTACTGAAAGAAAAATGTGCTCCAAGGCTGCAGTAAAATTCTTGTAGGATAAATAGGCTTTTAGGCACCTTCCCGTATATAATATTGAAAAATGGTGATATGTTATTCTGAAGGGATTACCAAAAAGTTGTGGAGTAAACATTTTAATTCAAAATTGCATATTTTATAATGCAAACTGTTCTCTTCTCCTTTAACTGTCCTTTAATAAATACTCGGCTTCAGGCCGGGCGCGGTGGCTCAAGCCTGTAATCCCAGCACTTTGGGAGGCCGAGACGGGCGGATCACGAGGTCAGGAGATCGAGACCATCCTGGCTGACACAGTGAAACCCCGTCTCTACTAAAAAATACAAAAAACTAGCCGGGCGAGGTGGCGGGCCCCTGTAGTCCCAGCTACTCGGGAGGCTGAGGCAGGAGAATGGCGTGAACCCGGGAGGCCAAGCTTGCAGTGAACCGAGATCTGGCCACTGCACTCCAGCCTGGGCGACAGAGCGAGACTCTGTCTCAAAAAAAATAAAAAGAAATAAAATTAAATAAATAAATAAATAAATAAATAAATAAATAAATAAATACATACTCGGCTTCAATAGTAGCACTCTTCATTCAGTTTCTATAAATGTTACTGCCTATATGTGTTTATGTCTATCATTTTAATAATAGTCAAGTATAGCCTTTAATTGCACTTTATTTTACTTTTACTTCTTCTCCAGTCCAAATTGAACTTGTATTCAAGTTCAAGTCCACTGAGTACAGGTAGATGGATTGATTTTTCAGAGTTCACACAGCAAACACTTATTAAAATCCTATAATATACAGGAAGAACCCATAATACTCTAGAAGATAGCATGATATAGTAGCGGAAAGTACAGTTTAAAGACCTGTGACCTTAGCTATAAACTCAGCTTCTGGAGTTACAGCCTTATGGTATTTGGCCATTTTACTTTCACTTACTAAGCCTAAGTTTCCCTATATGCATAACAATACTAATGGTGCCTATTAGCACAATCTCTTTGAGAGTTCAATAAAGTAATATGCACAGCCCAGACATTCCCTAATAGATAACATGTATTCGATAAATGTGAGTCCCCTCCCCAAGCCCTAACTGTCAGTTACCGAAGAGCTACATGATAAATGTGTCATACTCTCAGGAGCAAAGATAATTATTATATTTATAACTAAAATCTGTGCTTCTATATTAATCATTCTACAGCAATTCCTGCATTACACAGGCTCCTCAGTTATCCCAAGCAAAACTAAAGGAGACTTGAGATTTCCTGAACTGTATTACATCTCATTTGGGATACTTTCTAAACAAGTATAAGGAATCCTGGCACTCCAAGTCTGAATACATTCATAGATTTGTCTTCAGCTTGTCTTATGCAGTGTCTTAGATATACAGCACTTTATAGTTTATAAATGAGCACAGTTAATTTACATACCCCTGGGTAGTTTTGATTTGGTTTTATTTAAAAAGGAACACTCTATCAAACACCAGAGTTTATCCTTTAAATAATTAGGAAGAGTTTTATTAAATTCCACCAAGGCTATTCTTTCAACTTAAAGGTTGTAATTTCTAGGTAGAGGAAGGTTTTAATTACCTCCTTAACCTCTCTCAATTCCACTATGATTAATAACTGATTGTAATTTGCCTCCTCCTGGGCCATTCTTGGCCTGGTATTCACAGCATTATAAGTTCTTTCTTCTGCCTTAACTGCCTCCTCAAAACTGGAAATTTGCTAACACTTTATTCTGTTTCTCAGTCCTTCCACCTAGTAAAAGGGCCATCTATTTGACATCCTGATATTTCAGAAGGGCTACAGTATTGTTCACATTATTTTGCACTTTTTAAAGTTACATACATTGTAGGTAATCAGTCAGTATTGTTGACTGACAGGTTTTTCTCCATTATTTTAAAAATTAGAATTAAGGGGGTGATATGTGTTCTCTTATTATACATTTATGTGAATGCAGCTCTTATAGTCCTCTAGATTCAGATTGAATATGAACTAAATGAGGAGAAAAGAGGATATAAAAGAGAAATTATCCAGGTTCTGCTATGGTTCCACACCTGGAGAAGACTACAGAGGAGTCACAGATGTCCAATGATTCTGTCCCCATTTGGTCCATCTGGCTCCATTACAACTTACTCTTTCATAAAGTTAGCAATGCATTAGTCAACTCCTTGAGTAATTTTCTCAAATCTGACTACTGTCCTTGTTCCTGGCTCTTAATTCTTAGGGAAAATTAGTTACCCCTTTTTGTCTCTCCCCAAGAAGGATGAAACCACATTGTCCTCTTTTTCTAGTTTTTGAAGCATTAATGAAAGTGTAGGTCCCCAGGAGGATGTTATTCTACAGTAGGGCTGTAAAAAAAAAAATGACTAAAATGGTAAATGAAACAATACAGATATGGACTGCCAATGAATAGTGCAGCACAGAAGTTGCAAATGGAGATTCTGGAGTCAGACTCCCTAAGCATGAATTCTGGGCACCACTTTCCAGCTGTATAACCCTGAGCAAGTTACTTAAAACCCCCAAGCTTCTTTGTCATCGGTAAAATATAAAGAATAATATTATCTCCCTCACAGGGGTTCTTTGAAGATTAAAATAAATAACGTGTTATATGGTCAATATTGCCATTTGCAACACAGTCAGGGCCAATAAATATTAGCTAATTATTGTCATAGAAAGATACCTAGAGCTAATTTTGAATGGATTATAACAGAAATCAGAATACTCAAGAAACAGAACCCACAGTGTAAATGCACTGAGAAATGAGTAAATGAAAAACCAAAGGTCCCAAGTGCTTTTCTACTATGTCTTATGAACAACATCAAAAAGAATCTCTTTATTTCAAGAAAAACACTTTGATCCCTCGGGATTAAAGAAAAAGAAAGAAGCAAAAGCAAAATAGCACAACTCTACGTGACTGATCACTGCAGATATCCTCTCATGCAACCATCAGGTTGTGCTCCAAAGGCTAAATGAGCGGTGTTGGTAGAAGGAATGAGAATCCAGTAAGGGAAACTTCTGCTTGGGGTCCTTGAAAATTCATCTCTCAGAAAATGAAGCAAACAACAAAGGAATTGTACCAACTCTCTTTAATTGATAAATAATTTATGGGTGATCAGCAGGAACATCCATCCAGGCGGTTGATTAAATGCAAAGTATTTTGATAGCAGAAAGTTACTACGGCAGGCCTCATAGGAGAAGGAAAGCGACCCCAACAATCAATGCCAGTCCATATATTGATGGATGTTGCACTGTCTCTTCCTAGCAGGCTATTTGCCCACCCTCGTCCCCTTGATCACTGGCAGGAAAAGTTACCTCCTCTGTGAGTTTCTTTCTCTTGTCAAAATGATAGAGGTTAAATGTGGATAAGGAAGGCAATTAAAATAGATCTGTCATGAGTGTGTTATCCCAGTGTGCCATCCTGATTTCCTTCTCTAGTGTGAACTGCTACCAGAGGATGGTAATTGAAATTCGTCAGTGTTGACAGCTGATGACTCATATGGAGCTTTTCATTATGTATCCCTCCTGGAATAGAAAAGAGATGAGTGCATGCTAAACTCGAGATGGAGGCAACCACAGGACAGAGAAACACAGACACAAATGAAGGCAGTAGTGGAATGACTGTTTGGGAAAAACCTGGGACCCTCTGAAACCAAATTTTATGGAAAGAGAGATAGCATTAGTTTTCTTCCTTCCTGTCTATGTAGCATTTCCAACATTACCATTATCCCTCGTGGTCCATGTATGTTTATATCAACTGAAAGCCCCACCAACTACCCTTTGGCAGAGTAAGTTTGGAAAGAATCTGTGAGTTCCACTGCTTCTTCAAGTTTGAAAATGTAATTTTATAGTAGAGAAACCCAGGAGTCATTCCTATTACTCACTTGTATTATTTTATAGTTTATATATGATTTTCCTATGTATCAGAATTGTTAAAGTAAACTGATAAATTGTATTATCCAAGTATAATTCTGCCAAAAGATCCCAAGAAATCACCTTTAATTAAATTTTGGCTGAGTTTTTGCATTGGTCAAAAATAAATACTCATGTCAATGGATTTTTGACATGTGGAACAGAAAGTAAGAGGACTCAAAGGTGGAGCGCAATATCTAAATGAACGATTATCACATAACAATTTACGCCAAACTCAGTGGCTGACACTGACTCGTTTATTATAACATACAAATCTGTGGGTCAGGAATTTGAGCAGGATTCAGTTCCAGTTCTTCAATTCTGCATGGCATTGATAGAGTCTCCACAATAGTATTCCGTTGGCAGATGGGCTGGTTTTGAGGGCCTAAGAGGGCTTCACTTACATTTCAGGTGGTATTAACTATATTATCTTACTTTCTGTAGTCTTCATGCTCTGGCATCTGGGTCCTTGGGAGACACTTCCCTGCCACTGAGCTAATTGCAAGACATAATAAGCTATTCCCTGTGAGAGAGCCTTTCATTTGCAAACCAACCAATCCAAATACACTCTCACAGGGAATTGGAAGCAATGTCTATGAGGCTGGGCTCTCTAGAATATCATGGAGTCCCTACACATCATCCCAGAGTGGTCAGACATTTTACATGGCATCTCAAGGATCCCAGAAAGGATGCATAACGAGACTTGAAGAGCAGCTGCAAGACTTCTTATGACCTTGCCTGGGAAGCCTCAGAATGCCACTTCCTCTGAACTGGTCAAGTAGGTAGCTAGGAAAACCCAATTAGACTCCGTCTCTCAATGCGCAGAACAATAAAGCATTTGCAACCATTTTTAATTTACCATGAGCAAGTTCTCTTTGGTCAAGTTTTTACAGATCCCTAATTCATGATCAGTGTCAGTGATCATTCTGAAGGTATGGTAAATGAAGTTATTTCCTAGTTTTGTCATCTCTTGGGGATTAGACAGTCTTTTCCAGGAGCATCATGTATGATTTCTGTATGTTTTCAGGCCAAGTTAATCTGATTAATGCAGTTTCTGCTGCAGAAAACAAGGAAAATAAAAGCAAAACAGGGTGGCGGGAGCTTCACTTCAGGGGATATGTTTTGTCACATGCCCATGGGCAGAGTGACACAAATAAGCATCTACTGATTTCATAGAGGGAGGCATGACATTATGATAATTATTAAGAGTAAGGAAATAGAAATAGTCCCCAGAGGTGTGCACATGCCCCTAAAGAGGTATTAGCATTGACTTTGTGTCCTATTTGTTTTCTAAAGCACATGCTTTCTAAACATGTATTTGCATTTGAATATAATGAGTATAATTTATTCTTACTGACCAAAATTACCTTAAATGTGAAAATGATGAAGCTTAAAAGTGAATAACTCAGCTAATCAATCACCAGCATGCTAATGGCCCTGCATTTCACCAAGAACACTTTCCCTCGGGGCTAGCAAGCTAAGAGCTAAATTCCATGCTATGACTGCATTTAGTGTTCTTGGGTTAACTCAATCTCTGATGGAAATGTTGTCACCACCAAAGAAGAAAGGGAAGAGAATGCAAAATAAGTCCAAGTCATGTTTCACTCTCTTTAGCCTGAACTGTGACAACAGACATTTAGATATGCAATGATGCCAATTTATTTTCTATCAACATGTGGTAAAATATGAATGGACCCTGAATCCAATTACATAAAGAATATTACACAAGCATCTTCCTTACATTTCACTAAAAAGGAGCAGTCATTCTGCTGGACTACATTCAAGAAGTTATTGCTTTGCTATCACCAGACAATTGTACTATCTTACATAATCAGTATTTAGAGGATGGTATTTTGCTAATAGGCAAAATCCTACAATGACAATTTAAGTGGTTTGAAACATGCATGAGATAATTTGGAGTCACAGCTCTGCCAGTTGCTAAACAAGTGCAGCAGGAATGTAGGCTCTCTAAGCATCAAGAGTGTTGCTGGGGGAACAGCCTGTCCTGTTTGATCAAGGAAACTTTGCTAACATCAAGTCAGGAGCTCAAGTTAACATCATCATTTCAGACTCTTACTAGGGGAGATTAAGCATCTTCACTGGATAACTTCATTGCTCATGATGAGGTGGGGACATAGAACAGACAGATGGTTTTTAGTGGTTGGGGTGCAAACTCATGCTGGACTAATAAAAGACCTCTGTCTGAGACCCAACTTTGCTGCCAATTAGGACTGAAAGCTTGGGTAAGAAACTTAATCTCTCTTAAAATTATTCTTCATCTGTTTAAAAAATAAAATTAGGACTTGCCTCCTAGAGCTCTAAGTATTAGTTGAAATTTTACATGTAAAACAATGGAAAGTTGACAAATAGTAAGTATTCAATAAAAGTTAACATCTGTTGTTTAAATGGGGAATTAACATCTTTTGGAAATGATTAACTCTACATAAATGGGCTTCAGGGGATCAATAAATCTCCAGAAAATGTGACAAAATTCTGGGAAGACATTTCATAGCTTTTGTCAAAATTCTGAGTGGGCCCAAAAACAACAACAGAAAAAGTAAGAATCATTACATTACATATTTTCTAGTAGAGAAGACATGTTTATGAACTTTCAACAAATATTTCTGAAGTTTCACTAAGTGCCAGACACAGTGCTGTCCTGGGGATACGACAAGAGTCTAAATGTCTTCCCTTAGAAAGGTGGGCTTGGAGGGAGGGAGTACAGACATCAACTACTACTCCATAAATAAGTGTGAAATGTGACAAATCTTATGAAAGTAAAGATCAGAGTACTACCAAAGTATACATTAGGGGAAATCAATCTAGGTCATTTGTTAGACAGTTGTGTTCAAGCCTAGTTTCGGAGATTTGATTCTATGGGTTGGTGTGGATAGAGGCTTAGTTTCCTCATACTTGGTGGGGGATGAATTAAGAGCTGGTGGCTGTAGTCCTGGGTCACATGGTTGGGTGCAGTGTGCGCATTTACTGTTTCTCCTCAAATGTTCTACCTGGCACCCACCCCCACACCCAAGCAATCCAGTACTCCTACTGATTTGGCTAAGGTCTAGATTCACCACACAGCTGACCCTTTCTTCCTGTTCTATAACTAATGTATGTCAAAAGTTCAGCATTACTACAGACATATTGGAAACATAACACATATTTATTTTTCCCAACAAATTCCCCTTTCACTGTCAATCCATTAAGTTACACTTTCCTGCTTGGAAGCCATTCCTTAGACAATGTTTTACTTCTATACAGTATTTTTTGCATTTGTCATTTTAAAGTATCCATAAGTATATCTACATGTAAATACAAATTTACATAAATGCATTAATGGTTTATAGCATATTTGCCTTATCTTGGGTGATCTTTCATTTTGTTATCTTGGGTGATCTTTCATTTTGTTTTGCTTTTTTTTTACTTTCACTTCCCCCTCCCAACCATATCACCATACCTATAACATGCCTTTATTAACAATTCATCTAGTATTATGTGTGTATCAATATAAAAAACTATCATTATCAATATTCATAGTCATGTGTGTAGATACGCTTATGTAGTCATATGTAATATTTTGCATATGTGATTATACTATACATGTTGTAATATATCATATAGACAGATGATGTTTGCTTAAAAAATAAATCTTACAATACTTTACCTCATCTCTCTCTTCTTAGTTAATATCTCATAGACATTCCTCCAAGTCAATTGTTATAGCTCTACCTAATTTTTTAGTGGTTGCATAATATTTCATGATTTGGACATACCATAACTGCTTTGATAGTTTTCTTAATGTTAGATACTCACTTTTTTCAGGATATTATACCATGATCAATATTGTAATAAATACCTCTGCCTGTATAATCTTATATATTGGTAATTCCCAAAAAAGGGATCTGCTCAGTCAAAAGTCATACATCTGTGTAATTTTACAGGCAATTTGTCTTCCAAAATGACTAAGCAATTCACATTTTGTTTCCACTAATCCTCACATGTGGGGTACTCAGTGATAACTGCTATGCTCTGTTTTCAACCTATAAGCTTCTCTGGAAGACTTTACCCTACCAGGAGTTATGAAAGTCACAATCCAACCACATTGTTGACCATGTGCCTTGAACTCTATTTGATCATTTAAGAAGTATTTATTGAGCTCCTACTATATGCCAGTTGTTTTACTGGACATCTTGGGATACAGAGATAAGTAAGATAGCTAAAAGCTAATATGGTGAACGTCACAAAAAAGTGAAATCTGAGGTTCTGGGATGTATGTGGTAAGGGAAGGTAAGGTCTAGGGAGAGTTTGCAGAATAAAAAAAAATTCAACTTTGTTATTTTCTAAACTCATTGTATTTGTTTTCTGTGACTGTTACAACAACTTACCATAAATTTACTAGTTTAAAATAAGAGAAATTTATCATTTCACAATTCTGCAGACCAGAAGTCCAAAATCACTTTAGTAGGACCTGAATCAATGTGTTGTCAGGACTTCACTCCCTCCAGAGGCTCTAATGGACAATTCATTCCTTCCTTCAGTCAGAATCTGATGACTGCCGGCATTCCTTAGCTTGTGGTTACATCACTTTAATCTTCCTCTTCTTCTCTTTTGTCTGTGTCAAATCTTCCTCCATCCCCCTCTCATAAGGATACTTGTAATTGCATTTAGGACCCATCTGGGATAATCCGCGATAATCTCCTTATCTCAAAATCACAAATTTAATCACATCTGCAAAGCCATTATTAGCCATGTAAAGTAACAATCACAAGCTGCAGGAATTGAGACACAAATATCTTTGTGGAGGGAGAGGAGAGGAGGAGCATTGTTCAGCCTACCACACTCATTTATTTAATTTAAAAAATTTTTTACATTGGATATATATTCAGAGATTCTTATTTTTAACGAGAAAAAATAGCATATAGCTTATTCATGATTTTGGAAAAATAATATAAGCAGTGATTAAGAAAGTATGTGAGCTTAATCTAGATTGCTTGCATACAGTGGGAGTCTGAAACATCCATTTGGTCATTCTAAGCCCGATTTTATCATGTTAAAACAATAACTACCTCCAAGGGATTCTGTTGTTTTTATATCTGAGATAAAAGAGATAATACTTGTAAAGCACTTGGCATATGAGTATGTAATAAACATTAGCTACCATGATTTAACTTTTCAGACATAACACCATTCCAAGGGTTAAATGATTGGCTGTTTCTAACTAAGCCGAATTTTTCTTGCCATAGTTCCAAACAGCTCCAAATATTAGCACATGCTTCTTTTCTCCTCACAGTTTACAAAATCATTTTCTATTGTGAGTTGCGCTTTATCATTCCAGCCTTTTCCAGTCCTTTATTTTCTCCAGCTAATTCATTGTGTTTCCAGCTTTGTCCCAACTGCATAATCAAGTTTCCAGTTTGCTTTGCCCCAACACTGTGTTGAATGAGGACACTGTCTACTTTTCCATTTATTCATATTTGTTAGTTTATATATTTTGTTTATCAAATATTATAAAATTTCCATGAACTAAATCAATTATTTAGAGTCCTAAAGTGAATAGAATTTGTTTCTACTTATATATTAAAGAGAAAAGTAAATCATCACCAAACTTACTGGCTACTTTGTAAAAAGAAAAAAACTAAAAATAATTTGTTAAACATTGTTTGTGTTCAACATTTATATGTGTATATATGTGTGTGTGTGTGTGTGCGTGCGCCTTTAAGTTGGCATAGATCTATCCAGTCTCTTATAGTACTCAATTTCTAGTTGACATTTACATTTCACAAGAAACAACCCGTCATTTAGCCGTGATAGACATTGCTTGTTGGTCACTGATGCAATCTATTTAGCTGAGATTTGGCTTCAAAGTCATTCCAAATGGGATACTTCACAATCACCAGTTTGTCAAAACTGACACCTGGGGAGAAACCCCTTTACCATTCTTGAGTAGATTCACCCTTCTTGACTTTCCTCTATGTCTTAGTCCATCTTCTGTTGCTATAACGGAATATCACAGACTGGGCAATTTATAAAGAAAAGGAATTTATTTAGTTCATAATTCTGGAGTCTGGCAAGTACAAGAACATGGTGCTGGCATCTTGTGAGGACCTTCATGCTGCATGATAACATAGGGGAGGACATCACATGGTGAGAGAGAAGAGTGTTCCATCTCAGGTCTCTCCTCCTCTTCTTATAAAACCACCAGTCCCATCATGGGGACCCTATGCTGATGACGTTATCTAATCTTTTTTTTTTTTTTTTTTTTTAAAGAGGGAGTCTTGCTATGTTGCCAAGACTGGCCTTGAACTCCTAGGCTCAAGCAATTCTGCCACCTCAGCCTCTTGAGTAGCTGGGATTAGGTCAACTTAATTACTTACTAGAAGCCCTACCTCCAAATACAATTGACATATGAATTTGGGAATTAAGTTTTCAACATATGAAATATGAGAAACACACTCAAATGATAGCACTCTGCATTTGAAATGTGGTGATAAATTTCCTTGGGTAAATGCTGTTGGCAGTGTATTTCCATCTCATGAAAATCATCCACAGGGAATCCGTGTTTTTAATCATGCCTTTATTAGAAATATAACACTGTCTGCTACTTTATTCAGTGAGTTCCTTTCTCAATTTATTAAGATTTTAATAGCCAGAAGTCAGAAGAAGTAAGAGGGCATGCTCTATTTTCCCTTTGACATACGTAATTTTTTCCTTTTCCACTCTGTGACACTTTCTCTGTTTTGTTTTTCTCTTCCTAAACAAAATAGTAATAATAAATATTCATTGTTTAAAAATGATATGTAGCATTTAAAATTCTCTGCATGCACTTTCAGATGTTCTAAGTCTAACCAAAAGTAGCGATGTGTTCTGAAGTGCTTTGCAGTTGTGAATTACTGATATTGTTTATAACATCACCATAGGAAATCCAATAGATTCTGAAGTGAAAGACAAAGCTCTCCTATGAGAAGACAGATGACTGACACGCCAAAGGAGTATAGAAAATTAAAAATGTTACAGACTAAATTGACCACCTGTCTTAAAACCTAAATGTTGATTCTATTGCAAGTCTGACAATAGAGTAAGAAAATTGAAGTGTGTGTGTGTGTGTGTGTGTGTAACAAAGTCAAAAATCATTCTGGAGACTCATCTTCCTAAATGGTACTGGTATACTTCCGACCAGTACTCCCTCCCTCAACTGTAACTTATGCTTTGTAGTCAAACAGTTATAGACTTCAGTTCTGTTCCTGGGCCCTATTAGCTGGTAACCTTAAACAAATTACCCTGCCTCTCTGAGCCTACTGTTTTCCTCATTTGTGTAAAGAAAAATTGAATATTGTCTGTATAAAGCACGCAGCACAGTGCCTGGACATAATACAGTTCATTAAATGCTAGCTTTGTTTCTCCAAGGAGACGACATGCCCTGAGCTGGGGAAGGTCAAGTAGACTTTCTTTGAAATTCAGGTACTAGAACTATTTTAGTGATCAACAATATCCTATCAGAGATGACTGGGAGATGCTAATTTTAAAATGTTAAACTGACTTCTATACACTCCAATTATGTTAATATCCAAAAGCAAAGTACTGGGGTGATTTTCAGTAGTTCAAGTTATATTAATTGTAAAGGTGAATTCAGAAGCTTCCCATTTCTAACTATCGAATTTTTAGAACTGATGCTTATAAAATGAACATTAAAACTTGGATAATTGTTTTCTGCTCTCTGGATATCAATTGCAAAGGACACCATGGTTTGATACCTTACGTGATTTAGTACCAGGAGGGGCTGCTAGTGCATGGAGTAAAACTATAACACAAGTAGAGAAGCATGAACCCTCAAAATACCCCTTATCTTCACTCTTTAAGCTGAGTTGCTTCAATTGTATATGTTATATGCTATGAGCTTCTGCTTAAAATGATTTTTAAAAGATTTTATACCAAAAAAAAAAAAATTAAACCACTGCTTTAAGAGAGAATACTCTCTTCTTGTTCTGACCCTATCTATACCTCTCTGATCCCATTCCGGGCTATGATATTCCTTACTCAATTTAGCCACTCACATTCTTTCCATGTCTTAAATGTGGCAAGCTCTTTCTTACCTTAAGGAGTTTTACACAGGCTATTTCTTTTTTTTTTTTTTTTTTTTTTTTTTTAGACGGAGGCTCGCTCTGTCCCAGGCTGGAGTGCAGTGGCCGGATCTCAGCTCACTGCAAGCTCTGCCTCCCGGGTTTATGCCATTCTCCTGCCTCAGCCTCCCGAGTAGCTGGGACTACAGGCGCCCGCCACCTCGCCCGGCTAGTTTTTTGTATTTTTTTTTTTTAGTAGAGACAGGGTTTCACCGGGTTAGCCAGGATGGTCTCGATCTCCTGACCTCGTGACCCGCCCGTCTCGGCCTCCCAAAGTGCTGGGATTACAGGCTTGAGCCACCGCGCCCGGCCTATTTCTTCTTTTGCAAACCTTTTTCCACCACTCTTCAACTGACCAATAATTACTAAGTCCTTATTCTTTGGTTCTCTGTTTATTTATCCCCTTAAAGAGGCCTTTCTTGAACCACACCACCATCTAAGGTTTTCCCTGAGAATTCTCGGGTAAAAAACAGAGCACCTAATTAAATTTGAACTTTAGACAAATTACAAATACTTTTTAAAAATTTATTATTATTTTTATGGATATTTCATAGTCATACATATTTATGGGGTACATGTGATTTTTTATAATACAAACATACAATGTGTAATGATCAAATCTAGGTAATTGCGATATACGTCACCTCAAACATTTATCATTTCTTTGTGTTGGGAACATTCCAAATCTTCTAACTATTTTAAAGCATACAATAAATTATTATTAACTATAGATGCCATTTTGTGCTACTGTACACTAGATCGTATTCATTCTATCTGACAGTAATTTTTACCCATTAATCTACCCCTCTTTATCCTCTCACCTCTTTCACCACCCCTCTCAGCCTCTGATAGTCACCAGTCTATTCACTACCTTCAAGAAATCAGTTTTTAACCTTCCATATATGAGTGAGAAAATGAAATATTTGTCTTTCTGTGCCTGGTTTATTTTACTTAATGTAACGTACTCCAGTTCCATCCATGTTGCTATGAAAGACAAGATCTTATTTTTTATGTTGGAATAATATCCCATCGTATATACTTAACACATTTTCTTTATCTATTTATTTGTAGACACCTGGTTGATTCCATATCTTAGCTATTACAAATAGTGCTGCAATAAGCATGAGAGTGCCAATAGCTCTTCAATAAACTGATTTGCTTCTTTTGAATATGTACCCAGCAGTGGGATTGCTGAATCATACAGTATTTGTGTTTTTTGATTTTTGAGGAATCTTAATACTATTTTCTATAGTAACTGTGACAATTTATATTCACACCAACAGTGTATGAGCATTCTCCATTCTCTGCATCCTCACCAGAATTTATTTTCTATCTTTTTGATAGTAGTCATTTTAACTAGCGTTAAATGATATATATCATTGTGGTTTTGATTTGCATTCCTCTGATTAGTAATGTTGAGCATTTTTTTCATATACCTTTTGGCCATTTGTATGTCTTCCTTTGAGAAATGTCTATTCAGATTTTTTGCCCACTTTCAAATTGAACTATTTGGGTTTTTGCCATTGAGCTTTCTGAGTTCCTCATAACAATACTGAGCAAAAATAACAAAGCTGGAGGTATCACATTACCTGACTTCAATTTATACCTCAAAGCTCTAGTAGCCAAAATAGCATGATACTGGTGTAAAAACAGACACATAGACCAATGGAACAAAGAACCCAGAAATAAAGACATGTATTTACAGCCAACTTCTTTTTAACAAAGGGACCAAGAACATACTCTGGGGAAAGGACAGTCTCACCAAATAATAGTGCTGAAAAAACATGGATACCTATATAAAGAAGAATGAAACTAGACCTCTAATTCTCATCATGTAAGAAAAATCAAATCAAAATTGGTTAAAGGCTAAAATGTGAGACCCGAAACTATGAAACTACTAGAACAAACATTGGGAACATTTTTCAGGACTTTGATCAGGAAAAACATTTTTTGAATAAGACCTCAGAAGCACAGAAAGCCAAAGCAAACATTGACAAATGGAATTACATGAAGCCAAAACGTTTCTGCACAGCAACGGAAACAATCAAGAAATTAAAGAGACAACCTAAAACAATGGAAGAAAATATTTGCAAATTATACACGTGAAAAGGGATTATCAAAAACAACAAAGATTATTTTGTATTTATCTTAAATTCAAGTTCATACGGGCATCATGCGTTTTTATTTGCTAAATCTGGCAACTCTAGTTTTTCTTATATTTTTTCTCAGCGACACGTAGTTTTCCTTTATGGCAGTTTCATTGTAATTTTGATTATTTATTGAACATATTTTTATCCACTCCACTCTAAAGCTGGTGGGAAGGATTAATCTGTTTATTTTTCTTCTATGTATCCAGCAATCAGTATAGTGCCCAGCACAAAACGTTGTAAAAATAATCTGCATTAGTTGAATTAATGAATCCATAAATACAAAAATGGAGCTAGGTATGAGTTTGTGTCCCAACATTTTTAAATTTCAATGTCAGTTATGATTATTTGTTTCTGAAATCAGTTTTGAACTATATAATTCCCCACACTAACTTGAAGTGAAAATTCCTTGATTACATATTTTACAATAAAGCAACTGTTCATTAAGACATTCAGTGTAATGATTTTTGAAATTCCAAAGTAGTACCAAAAAGCCATAATAATAGATATGGTTATTTAGCCAACTACCATGCACCAGATACTTTAATTTTAAGGGGATCAGAAGATGCCACCTCAAAATATGCCACTTTGACAAGAATTATTTTGAGCTGGACGTAAATGAGAATCAACAGATAGAGAAAGACTTGTCAGAGGTTCCCTTATCCAACTAAGAGCAGAAACTTCTGAGAAATGAGGACTGCCGTAAAACTTCTCTCCTAAGGTAGTTTTATGGCATGAAGATATGGAGAGTCAACCCCTAGATGGGTATGCAAACAAATCTTCCTAAAATTAACCCTTATCTTCTATGACATAATTTTCATTATATATATAAGCTCCAGTGTATTTTCTAGTTACTTTCCTACAATTTATCGCCCCAAACCCAAACCCCTTTTCCCTTGTCTTATCATATCTTCATAATTTATCATTCTTTGTTTTTTTTCCAAAAAGGTATATAAGGTCTCAGGCCTATCACTTTTTGGGGGGTCTATACTTTTTTACAAAGACCTCTATATACATACGTACTAATAAACCTTTTCTCCTATGTAATCTGTCTTTTGACAGTCTAATTTGTAGAGCCCCAACCACTGAACTGAAGAAGGTAAAGGAAAACATTTTTGTTTGTTTGTTTCCTTCTGAATTACATGGTCTCTAGTGCTTGAATGGCCCTTCGATCTAAGTATTAGATCTCTTTTGCAGAAGAGAAAATTAGGGTTAAAATACTTGTCCCAGATCACAAGGAGAATGTACACAAGACTCTAGATTGTTTCAGTCAATCCTCATTTGACTTTGTCATGTTTAAACTAACATTTCTCAAACCTCCTTCAAGCTAGAGTTCTAAATGTGAATTCACTTCTACCCATTACATATACCAATGCAAGATTGGGACAGTGGAAATGAGGCCAAGGCTGCCTTCTTGTGGCTCATGGCTTTTGTTGCTGGCAAGCAAGCATCTTGAAAATCTGAGGGTTTTCTGTAGTAGCAATCCCAGGTCATTGACCAATCTCTTGGATGTTGGCAGGCAGTTACAGCAGTGGTGCTGGAAGAGATGCTTGCTTCCAGCATCTCTCTGGGGAAACCTCAGAAGTAACACTTCCCTAGGAGAGCTGTTCTATGTCTCACTCTTGGAGTCACTAGAAGCTGTTTTTTCAGCCCTTCTTATAATCATGTAAGTATCTAATCCACTGTATTACCTTACCGTCTGCTTTAAATACCTACAGTGGATTCTATTTCCTGCCCTAAATACTGAATATTGACTGATACAGCAAGTACTCAACAGACTTTAAATTTGATTCCAAGTCTTGCTTTTGTCACCATATCTTTATAATATGGTAGGGGTGTGTATATGTGTGTGTGTGTGTGTGTGTGTGTGTATATATGTATATATACACGTGTATATATGTGTGTGTATATATATGTGTATATACGTATATATATGTATATGTGTATACATATGTGTATATACACACACACACACAAAGCAGATTAAATTTGCTCCTCATTTGCATGACAGTTAGAAAAATGTATTGTAAAAATATATTCTAATGTGAATGATTGTAATAAAGACTCTGATTCCATTTTGTAAAATGCTTGACAGCTGATAGCTTTTAACCCTTCCCCTTTCCCTTCCCCATCTGGGCCATATACAGTCATGCTGCTAACAAAACCCATGTGCTTCCTTTGACTCTGTTAGGAAGAAACCACCTGCAGGAGTCATCACCTGATCCAACCTATGTAATCACCATAAAAACCCCAAACCATTCCCTTTTTCTTATTTCCCAAGACATTTTGGACAGCTTGGGGGCCTGCCCTGCTCTCCCCAGAAAGCCTCTGTATGTGAGTAATAAATCTTTCATATTCTTTTGGTGTGCATATGGTATCAGTCTTGACAACCAAATTTTGGATGAGGAAGTCCATCCTTCTTTTTCAGCCTGAACATAATAAGAACTATAGGTGTTATCACATTGCCTACAAACAATGTAAGTAAGACATTTAAAAAGAAAACAAAAAGAAAAAGCAAGAATATCTGATCTAATTGGAGGTAAGCCTGACTAAAATCCCTTAAGGACAAAGCAGCTTTATTTGAAGAACCCTTAACTATAAACATATGTGAAATATCTGTGCATTAAAATTTTTTATGTGAAATCCAATTGTGATTCATTCTAATAGCTTCAATAGAAACACAATTACTTCCCACATCCAAGTATTTTCAGAAAGAGCCATTGTGTTAAAGAGCAGCTTTAATGCACAACTAATTTGAGGCTGTTAAATATTTTAACTACTGAGTGAGTGATAAGAATTAATATTTCAGGATTAAAATTCATTGATTATTGAATTTCTGCTATCTAGTCACTATAAACCAATGATTAATGTTATTTCTATAGAATATCTTTTACTTAAAAAGTTGATAACTCTAACAGCCTAAGCAGGGTCATAAATAACACTTACAGATACCACAGCATTTCAAAGAAGCCTCAAAGAAAGATAGCACCTCTCCATTAGAGATCTGTTTATGTCTCAACAAGAAGAAACAAAAATCACAAAATTTTCAGCCTAGAAAGATGATTGGCACCTTGATCTTTAAGCTCTTAATTACAGAGGAAGAAGTAATTCATATAAGTTGGGAGTCCAATGGCTCATGAGTGAAAGTGCTGGTACCATAGAGGCACCAGAACTTCCAACAATCAACTCAGTGTTCTCATACCTTAAATATCTCTGTAGGATTTCTGATGGGAAGCCAATAGTCCTAATGCTAGAAAACATATTTCTTGAATCTTATAATATATGTTAAATAAATCCATTTCTCTAGTCAAGAAAATTGCTTTCATACACTCATCAGCTTGTGAACAGAGTTACTGCTAGCCTAGATGGCACATTTGTGCAAGGAAAAAAAAGCAGTTCCTCTGGAACCTTTGCACTTCTCCGTCAGTCTGAAATTATTGCAAAACTAGAAGCTTGTTTTTAAGATGTACGTTAGATTTAATCATCTGATCTGATTGATATCTTTTGACTTTAAGAAAAATCATCAATTTGTTTATTTGCAAATTAGACAAAGAATACTGATCTCATTGGACTGTTGCAAGGATGAAATTAAATAATAAATACACACAAAGCATTTAGCATTAATCCTGACACTTTGTAAGAACAAAAACAAGTGTTTGCCATTTCTATTAGCAGAACCTCAAAAGTAGCTTTTCTCCCTTCCTTTCCCATTCCCTTCTCTACCTATTAGAACATGCAGGGAACGTTAGCCACATTGTCAAATTATTCAAGCCTTTTCTTCCATAAGGAAACTGATAAAATCAAGTCATAAACATTATAATGATTATCAATCTTGGTGCCTGTTTAGTTGTCAACCTAAATTGTCACTTCATAATATGAAAGACATATAAGAAAGACCATTAAGGGTAAACATCACAGAGAAATGTTAAAATATTTTTAACATTAAATTTTTTTTAAGCAATAGCTTTATCCACTGTACAGTTGAACCCTAAATAGTGTAGATGCAATTTAACAAGCATATGTTATAAATTACTATGCTTAGAGGAAAAGAGAAAATGAGAAGAAGCTCAAGGTCAGTATTTATCCCAAAGGGTGTTAAATCATACCGTAAATAACATCAATAAATTAACATTTCAATATATACATGGTATTAGTAAGAAATATATGGAAACTTTTATCACAGTTATAAATTTTTTACATGTCTTTTTAAAAAATTAATACTACTTTTACACAAAAGTAAAATTGGAGAGCTTTATAAAATCTTTGCAAATTATGAAGTAAGATTTGAGAACACAATTGTGTAGGACCAAGAAACAAACCACCTTTTTTTTTTTTTTTTATCCTACTGAGTCTTCTGACTGGAGTAAGTCCCAAGTCTTACCTTTTATTGGCTCATGGCATGCATTTTAATTATGCATTAATTATCTTAACAAGAGAGAAGCTGGACTATTTAGGACTTATTCTTTGTCATAAAGTCTTTAGGGAGAAATAAATCTGAGAGAAACACTGGGTTATGAGAGACACTGGAGGTGGGGGCCATGGCGAGGTGGTCTTCACAGGAGCAAACCACCATTTGGAAATAATCTGGGGGTCTAACAGGCAGAGATGGCCATGAGACTGTCTCCTAATCTTATAAGCTTTCAAACACTGGGAGTATAAATAATGCATTTCTCTCTCTCTCTCCCTCCCTCCCTCCCTCCCTCCCTCCCTCCTTCCCTCTTCCGGCCCCCTCCCCCTCTCTCTTTCCTTACCGTGTGTGTGCATGCATGCTCACTCTTCATGCAAACCTTCCTCTCATTCCCCCTCCCGCTTTCCATCTCTCCAGCATTACTTTTGGTTTAGTATAGCATTGTCCGTGTTTTTAAAGTAAGCTTTAGTTTTGTACTGTGAGAGGCATAGATACTGTAGTGATTTAAAGCACTGACTCCAGAGTCAGACAGCCTGGGTTTGAATACTGGCTCTGTCATTTACTAGGTGTGGACTTGGTAATTTATGTAAGCTTTCTGGGCCTCAGTTTTTACATCTGGAAAATGGTGATAATAGCACTTTTCTCATAGGAGTGTGTGAAGATTAAGTGACTTAGTCTGTGTAAAGCATTTTAAACAGTTTTGAATATGTACTAATCTCTAGAGAAATGTTTGCTTTTGTTATTATTTTTATGTTTCCTAAGCCTAAATTGCCAGGGAGAGTCACCAAAAGAATTGGTCAGGATGTCTAATCTATGGAGTGTGAACCTGACAAAGACGGTGACTCCAAGGAACTCAATGACCATGAATCTCTTTCTGTATTAGACAAAAATGCAGGGAAAGAATTCCCACGAGAACATCAACCCTAATGTGAATCATAAAGAGGCTAGGGAAGCAGGAGGTAGCTCCAGAGAAGAGGAAAGAATGCTTTGCCACAGGTTTTTAAATCATGGAATCTTATTAAGGAGTTTAGTATTCATTGGTCAGGTGGACTATTCGTTGCTGTGGTCACCAGAATAATACCCGCCCCCTTCAAAATGTCCGCATCCTAAACCTCGGACCTATAAATATGTTACCTTAAATGGCTAAAGGAACTTTGCAGATGTGATTAAAAACTTTTAGATGGGGAAACTATCTTGAATTATCTGGGTGGTCCAAAGGTAATCACAAAGGTCCTTATAAGTTAAAGAGAGATGCAGAGAGATTCGAAGATGCTTTCGTGCTGGCTTCGAAGACGGAGGAAACAAACCACAAGCCAGAAATATGGGCAACCTCTAGAAGCTGGAAACAGATTCACCTCTAAAGCCTACAGGAAAGAATGAAGCCCTGCCAATATCTTGGTTTTCTTTGCTACATGAGCACACTCTGGACTTCTAATCTACTGAACTGTAAAATAATACATTTGTATTGTTTGAAGCCAGTAATGTGTTACAGCATCAATAGAAAACTAATGCAGCCACCCAGTGCTTCACTGGCTTGTGTTTCTTTTGTTCTACCAAGAAACATAGTCGAGTACTATCAGTATATGTGGCTACTCTAAAGAGGCCAGGGAACCCAGATGCCAGGCCACGTAGGGTAGAGGGAACATTAACTTTTACCCAGCCTGCACTTCTGATAACTTTACACATTTACTTTTAGTCCACTCTCCTAAACCATCCAAGAAAGTACTTGATCTCATTTTCAAGAGTTGGTTGAAACTTATTTACACGAATGTTTTCTGTTAATTATTTGAATTTTTAAGTTATTTTTCTCAAATTAAATTTTTAAAAAGCCAAAAAAAAAAAAAAAAGCCTACTAAGGGCCACAGTGGGGGTGGAGGGGTGGGGGAAAGGTTCTCATTCTGTCACCCAGCCTGGAGTGCAGCGGCGCAATCTCAGCTCACTGCACCTCCACCTCACGGGCTCAAGTGATTCTCCTGCCTCAGCCTCCCAAGTAGCATGCCACCATATGCGGCTTATTTTTGTATTTTTAGTAGAGATGGGGTTTCGCCATGTTGGCCAGGCTGGTCTCCAACTCCTGGCCTCAGGTGATCCACCTGCCTCAGCCTCTTAAAGTGCTGGGATTACAGGGGTGAGCCACCCCATCCGGCCCCTCAGGAGGTTTTAAGGAGCCCCAGCCCTCCTTCTCCCTTTCCGTGCCTGATCAGCTATACTGCTCCATCTCCTCCTGCCACACGCCCCGCCAAGTACTGCACAGGGTTCCCCACCCAGGGGGCTCTGCACCATGAAATAATGTGAAATACTGACTGTGTACCAAACGCAATAAAACCTGTTTTTAAGATGGAAAAATAAATAAATAAAGCTCTGCCTCCTCCGGATGGAACAAGAGGAAATATTTTAAAAATCAAGAGAATTCTCTTCACTCCAGTTATTCAAAGCCAAGGCTACTCCAGCAGATAAATTGTCCTTACCCTGAATTAGGAATCTCTGATAGCTGTTTCTGATGGTGTTGCAGGGTATCTAAATTGTAAACTTTTTCTCAGATCTCTGTTAACCTTGAACCAATAGTTTGGTGAACTAAAGTAATCTCTTAGCTTATTTCTCAGCCCAATATAGCAAGATGCTTGGTACCAAGGATACATTTTCATTGTTCTCTTTCCTTTTTGCATTGCTCAGTCTCTGACCTAGCTCGCCAATTTGTGAGCTACACAGCTGGGAAATGATCAATAGTCACTACTTTCTGCTCCAGCCAAGCATTTCCTGACCCATGTTTCATCAAGACCTGAAACTCATGGTTCTGTCAAGGAAGAAGTAAGGAGACTAAAGGTATACGAGTTAGGAAAAATTGCATTAGCCCTGGGAAATATAGATAGAAACCCCAAACTCTGAAGAGCAAATCCAACTTGTCTGCCTTGCAACATAGCAAGTGTTAGCTGCTATGTGATGATTTTATTCAATTCAGTCCAACAAACATTGATTGAGACCTTACTCTGGGCAAAGAATAATGATAATTAAGTCACACATGGCATCAGGGAAACTGCTGACATTTGTGTTGATGATTGATACTAAAGAATTAACAAAATTAGAAGAGAAAACCTAAAAAAATTGCTGTGGTGGTATAAGAGTAATACTAATTACAGTAATTTATGGGAACTGCTTATCACTAATGCCTAATTGTTATGCAGCACAATCATGATTATGCATGCCATTAAATGTGTGTATGAGGGACTTTAGTGTGTGTTGTATTAGATTAGGTTAAAACAATGAAATATAAACATGCATGCTCAGTCCTCATAATGTGTTACTCATGCACTAATTTGTCATCTGCTCACAATTTTTTAAGATTACAGAAAAAATGCTTAGCCCATGCATAAGATAGCTTGGTTCTTTTCTACCAGGGAAACTATAAATTGATTAGTGCACTTGATTTTCTAAATGAGTCCCCTATCATTGCAGTCAAGAATTGTAGTATGTTTTTTTTCCTCCCCGGCTTTCTTATAAATAATTTTAATTTCCCTTTTCTAGCCGTCTATTTTAGAATGAATGCAACTCTGAGAGGCTCATTATCTTGAGAGTCTGCAGAAAGGATGAGGTAGAATGACTCAGAGCAGCTCCCATGTGGTCAAACCAATCCAGTCACCCATTTGCAGATTACTTGTCAATCAGTTAATCAAGTGGACCATGTCCATTGCTTCAGAATTCAGTTAAAATAACAGAGTAAGATGATGTTTATGTCTGTGGCTGACCTGTGTACAAAGTGGCATTTATGTTTTACCCCTAAAATTCAGTACGAACTTCTGATATAAAAGGATTTGAAAATAAAGGATAGCTTCAACTCCATAAGACTGAGTTCTGACCCAATTTATTCATTCTTTCAACAAAATGTATTTTAAGATGTATTATGTGCCAGGCACTGTGCTACATGCTGGGAATGCAGAGACTGGTAACGTTTAGTTCTCCCAGGAAACTTGGGATGCAGTAGTAGGCATTTCCATGGGTTTTACAGAAATGTACTAACAAAGTTGCCAGTTCTTTTTCATGATCTTCCTTGTATGAACAAAATAAAAAGCATGTATCATTAGCTTCTAAACACTGTAAAAGAAACTGAGTCTGGATACTTTAAAGAACATGCAAATACATATTTTCTAACCTTCTCACCCCACAGTCCATTATTTCAATGTCGTGACCAACTTCTGGGGCCAGAGACGCACCAGACTATGCCACCACTAGCTCTTTCTGTTCAATGTATCCAACCGCATCAGCAGCAGCACATGAAGTCCCCAGGAAAGGGAAATAATTGTATTCTATTTGAATTTGTATAGCCAGTTGTTCCAGTAAACTACCATTTTCTACCTTCTGCCTTCTGAAACCCATCACTAATGGGTAGGTAGTCTTACTCATCATCCTCCTGCTTCATTCAGTGAGTTCATGAAAAGAAACCCTTTTAGCTCATATGGCTACATCACTATGATTTGTTACTGAAATCTCATTCCTAGAAACCCCAGTCCATCCTTCGTTGCCCTACTCAAGTCTTTCCTTTGGCTAGTGCTTTCATTGTGACTGTCGGGATCCATGCTTTTGCCTCTCTTTCAAACATGGCTCCAACCTCCCTCTGTTCATAAGTGCAAACTGGCTTTCACATTTGGAATACGGGGTGCAATAGAACCCAGTGCAATAAAAAGCTATTACTTGCGTTCGGACACCCTCAGTAAGCAGAATGTATCAGTCTATTTAATTCACATCACTGTTCTTCTGGTGGTTATGGCCTTAGGATGATTATAATATCTCTAAGGGTGAGAGGATATATAATCCAGATTGTGGACATCCATGATCTGATATCATTATTGTGAGAATTTGTGGGGTGTGGTAGTATATTTGCCATGTCTTGGCTGACCATTGATGTTTTATCATTTCTCAATGTGCTTTCTCATTTAAATTTCATACCACCAATTAGTATAGGCGCACTGGGCTTGATTGTGCAATTTGTGTCATGTACAAAGGTGCTCATCTGTAGGAGCCAAAATCCAGCTAAAGCACCACTACCCAAAATCTGATCATTAGCCCATAGGCGGTTTTAAGATTTGGAATCATACCAAGACAATACGTGGCTAGTTTTCACTGGCTTTTAAACCCCCCTCTCCTTGGTCTCATTATCATCTTCTAAACTCTGGTAATTTACCCATGTATGCATAAGCTTCCATCCCACCAGTTTCTCTGTGATCAGTGATGGCAACTTCATATCAATGATCATTAAAGTGCCAACCTTATAGATCCTTAACTTTCTGAACTCCAGCAACCATAAGTTCATTACACTTCACTGGCCATATCTTAAGATCTGTACTTCCAAGATATAAAATATAAGTTTCACTACTTAGGCCATGCTTTTTATCTTTTTACTTTTCTACTAATTCATTGGGTTGTACATATTCTTCTCCCTCTTTGTTAACTCTAGTCCTGCAGCCTCTCTTTATCTCTACAACATGTGACTCCTTTAAAAATTCACTTGCCTTTTTACGTGATCTTGGTCAGTTACTGGACTCAGAGTCATCGTGCTCATGGAATGTCCATATTGCTTATTCATATTGCTTCATGATATACAAAGCTAGGGTAGTCTACATTGTTCACATTTTTCATTCACATCTAAGGCAGCCAAGTATTAGTGGGGACAATTTTACAGCCAATCTTACTGATTCTACCTCTATCCATCCTCACTTAGGTCTTTGGTCCCGCAGCTCAGCAAAACATAACTTACTATATTGTACCAAGACGTTCTTAAAATGTACCCCTGCATTTCCTTAATCATAGAATGGGGGCCATAATATGTATATGTGTAATATGCAATGAAGTGATATAAATTACATAAGCCAATGTCTTGCACTTGTGAGGGTGTTAGGGTGTTAATAAGTGTTGTTTCCTTTCTTCTACTGCAGGAACAAACCCCAGGCAAGCCTACAACTTGAACCTACTGGTGGATGCTCCTGATAAATTGGCTCACTGAAACACTCGGAACGTTTATCTGATAATCACTAATGGGCAGACAAGCAGGCATGTATACTGAGATTTGAGTGTTTGGGGAATCTATGAGAGTGTAAAAAAGATTGTCAAAAATGGCAAAATGGTCTTACACTCTTCATTCCACACATTAACTGTGCATAGCTATATTCTTTGCCATTAAACAAGAATTTACAGACTTCATATTTATATTAGCTTTTCATCAATCACATTACAGTGTTGTAGCAAATATGCATCTACTGTCTCTTCTGTCATCTCTACCTTAAAATGGCACTCCATGTGTATCTATATAATTTTCCTTCTCCCAATAGAGATAAAGAGCATATATTTTTCCTTTCTTCATGTCTAAAACTTTAACTTCTTTCTTATTCCAACTCTTTCTCTTCCAAAATTCTATCGCCTTGCATCTGAATTTTTCTTTCCTCTGTTGAATCCTTTCTATAAGTCTGCAGGGTTTTCACCACCATTTTATGTTTTAAACTTTGTATTTCTCATGAATTCCCCAAGTGGAGATTTCCAGTCTGCAAACAAAGGCCACCTCCTCTGTGAAGATATTTTTTATTCCCAAATTGGTAGTAATCATTCCATGTCCTAAAATAGCATACCAATTTCTCAAAATAATTGTATGGCTTTTAGACAGATAACTACAGTACAAAATATAACATGAAACCTCAACAGTAGACTCGGCTCCTTTAAAAAGGGATCTATGGTTTTTGACTTTGATAATTGCGAATAGTAGGCATTAGATGAAATCATATGAATAACATTTCAAACATATCTCACTACAAATGCGAAGAGTAGGTTGTTTGGGTTAGATCATAACAGAAGCTCGAAAGGTTTTCCATTTCTCCTTACAGAACCCGATTCACTGTTTGAGTTATGAGAAAAGACAAATACAAACTATAACATGTATTTCCATTCTCTTAATTTTAAATATAAACATGTTGAGAGATAAGTGTCAAAGATAAAGGCAGAATGTGACACCTTTGAAGAATGCATAAGTTAGTGCCAGATTATTAAACAGAATAGACTTTGGTTGGTAAAAATAGTTTTATCAGCTGTAGTGTGTATCTTTAAATAATTAGGTCTGGAACTTCCAAATTTGAGACTACATAGTATTGATGCAGTTAACTCTAAAAGCCATAACTGCCCTCAAAACCATTCATAAATACCAGTAAAATTACAAACCTACACATGGAGACACTTTTAAAGTTCAGAGAATTAGACGTATGCGTCACCCAGCCACAAAATGAAACTATAGAATGGCCTCAACTCTATGTAACTGACCACTTTTCTCCATCAATGCTTCGTGCTTAAAAACTAAAAACTTGTTTTTTAAAAAAACATTTCCTCCATTTTAATATACATCTAGGAGAAAGCAAAGCCTGACAATAGTTAAACATGTATTTTCTTTAACTTATTTTTATTTTTTCTAAGGAAAGAAACATTTAAACATGACAGAGTTGAATGGTTTAGAGAGGGAAGGAAATAAATGTTATCCAGGAAAATATTGGCTCCTCAGTATTGCTTCTGATGAGCTTCCATACCTATAAATTTCATGGGCCAGTTGAATGATTTTTAAGATTTACTAAAGCAGTGAGACATTTAAATGATAATCATTGTTACCTTTTACTTTGAAGTATAAAAGTCCAATAAAAACACAGATGACCTAGAATATGTTAGGAGAAAAATTATAAGTAAAAAATTTATAATAAATTATAGTAAAGTTATATATAAAAATTAGAACATTGAGACAAAGCCAAGTACTCTATTCAGATATGCGTCTCCAAATAATTTAGAAAAAAATCATTATTACTGTGTTTTAATCTGAGAACTCAGGTCATCGCAAATGCATTTATGCTTATAATTTCATAATTTCAGACTATATAAATGAACAAGGTTTCAGAACGTTTTTAAAGAAAAAAAGAGAATATCCAGGTCAAACAGTATTTGAATGCAAACATCTGTAAGTCCCCACTCCATCAGAGCCCAATTAAAATAAACAAATCAATATAAAAATAATGTAAAATGTTGGAACTTAGGAGCAAGTATGATCTTTATGTCATAAATTTGAATGTCTTTGGCCAAACATAGTACCCATACCTATAGGACCAATGTATGACAAGGGCTTCCTAATATGGCAGATAATAACACAGGAAAGAACTCAAACCTAGTCATGCCAGTTATCTTCATCAGAGGTTGAGTAAAGCAGAAAACATACCCTGGAATCAGTGGCTTCCACAAACATGGAGAAGAAACTAGACATGAAATTTGTTATAAAACAATTTTATGGTCCAAGTTCCGTTGTTTCTTCCCAGAGCTGCTGAATTCATAAAGTAGTAACATAAAGATAAATTATTTAGTTATTTAGTCCCACATTAAAGATGATGAATACAAGTAAACAAGAATAAAGAAACATTCCTGATGGGCCACCTTTCCCATTCATGATCCTTCCTTTTTCATAGTGAGCACTTAATTGGCATAACCCTCCTTGGCTTTCTCTATTGGGCCACTCCTTCCCAGGGCAAACCTAGTGACATAATTGGTCAACGAGTTTTTGAAAAATGAAAAGGGCATGCTTAACTCAGATTTTCTCTTTTGTTCTTGAGAGTAAGCTGACTACAAAAAGCATGTTTTCCTCTCCTTCTCCCAACAGAAAACATATAAACTGTACTCTATGACTATACAGCAACAAACTTTGAAAATAACATCTGGGAGAAAAGGCATTAGATGTGTTCAATTTGGAAAAATTCATCTAGCTGTACGGTCATAATATTTCTGAATATGTTTTAACTCAAGTAAAACTTTATCAAAATATAAAAGAATCAAAGTATAAACCAAAACCCAAAATTTAGAACATGACTTATAAAAACTTAAAATGTGACCTTGGCTATATTTATAGGCAAATTTATAGCTATAAATACTTTTATATTTAAGGAAGAAATAATAAATTAAGCATTTAATGTAAGAGATCATAAAAAGAATACAAAATAAAGAATCTAAACAAAAGAGAAGAGAATAATTTTTAAAAATTTGCATAGAAATAAATGAATTAGAAAACAACAAACAGTATAGCCGATATATTTACCCCGAAATTGGTTTCTTGAAAACAGTCAAATAAAAAAATAGACAAACCACTAGCTCCCTACTCAAGAAGAAAGGAGAAAAATACAACAACAACAAATTAGAAATCACGAATGCTTTAAAAGATGAGAAGACTTTTAAATCACACAAAAAATACACGTGTATTTATCAGAGAATTATTTACAATGGTGGCAACATGGAAACCTAAATTTTCAGTAGAAAAACATTATTGGCTAATGGTAATATTTTTATGTAATAGAATACTATTCAGGTATTGAATAGATCTATGTAGCTAAAGTTTTGTAGGTTTTGTTGTCCAAGAGACTTTTATAAGTGCTATGCAACAAAATGTTATTTTTTTACTTCTGAGTGGTGATATTATTTGTGAAATACTGCCTCCTGAAGAAGTTATTGAGACAATTTGATTAAATAATATATGTTCATATTTTGCTTTCAACAGTTTCATTCAAGCATTTTCTGTATGTCAGACCCAGTGCCTCGTAGTAAGTTAAAGAAAGAAAAATTCGACTTTCATTTTACTGATTATCTAATTGGTGAATCAAACATTAATCAAATAACTACATAAATTAATGGCAATGAGTATAAAAGGAAATCCACAGTGTAGTTTGGGATCCTAAAACAAGTGATAGTACCTAACAATCTAGCCCACGGCAAATGCTCAATCCATGTCGCAGGTTTTCTTCCTTTCTTTCTGATGCCCAACCTACTTCTCGTCCCATGAATCATATTACTTACCAAGGGATTTTTGAACAGACTTATTACAATTTCCTAAAGTAATTATTTAAAAACTAATAAAACCAGGGAGTAGTCTCAAGTCTAGACATTGGGGCAATCTAGTACATTGTGTGCTAATAACATCCAGGCTCTAAATCCCAGCCATTTAGGTTTGCTGTAATTCACAACTCAAGTGAATCAGTAATGAGTTTCCTGTCCCTTGCTTTCTCAAAGCACCAGCCTAATAAAAATGCAAATACACCTTAAACATTTATGTGAAAAACCGGTATTAGGCTTTCCTGACTATCTACAGTCCCCTAACCCACTTGGGTCAATATCAACGAAAGGTATAGGTAGTTCCATTGGTGACAGGTAGGAGCACTGGTGAGAATCTGCATACACCACCTTACTCTATGGTTTCCTGTCATAATACTTACTGGCATTTGTATTGTACATGCCCTGGGTTTGCTTTTGTAATTATTTGATCATGTCTTGCTCCTCTTGTTTTAATTTTACCCAGAGCACTTTTCACTAACTAATATTTTTTCTTGTTTCCTCCTCCGTTGAGGGAAAGAGAAAAAAATGAAACAAGAAATTAGTAGGCTCTAGTGTGAAACTTTGCTCTTCCCCTGTGATGTCATGGGGAAAGAAACAGAGCCCAGGAGTGAAAGGACTGCATGGCTACTTCAGAATGTGGGTCAGGGAAGACTTGACTGAAGAGTGATATTTAAGCTAAATGACCATTAGAAGCCATCCATACAAAGACTGAGAAAGCCCAGGATGGGAATAGCTCACAGAAAGGCCCTACAGTGGGGAAAGGGGTTGATTTGTTTTAGGAACAAAAGGGATATCATTAAATGAGTGCTTAGAGGGTGAGGAGAAAGTTGCTATTGAGTTCAAAGAAATAGGTAGGAACGCAAGTGGCTTTCACGCCTTGCAATCCAGCACTTTGGGAGGCCGAGAGGCGGGCGATCACAAGGTCAGGAGATCGAGACCATGGTGAAACCCCTGCCTCTACTAAAAAAAATACAGTGCACAGCTGGCTTCTGTAGTCCCAGCTACTCTCGGGGAGGCTGGGGCAGGAGAATGTATGTGAACCCGGGAGGCTGGAGCTTGCAGTGATTTCAGATCGCGGGCTTACACTGTACTCCAGCTTTGGCGACAGGAGCTTAATTCCGCCTCAAAAAAAAAAAAAAAAAAAAAACGAATAGGTAGAACCAGATCTTGGTGGTGGCTCACAAGGTGGAAAAAAAAATCATTGTGCGGTTTTTGAAAATTCAATAAGAAGCTATGTGTTATTTTTCATCAAGTGAATAATGTGGATCATGGATTTGTATTTCAGCGATCGCGCCTCACAGGCGGACAATCAATGCGGAAAGGTTTAACTGATTGGCGAGGGGCCGGGTGCAGTAACTCACGCCTGTAATCCCGGAAATCTGGAAGACCAAGGCAGGTAGATCACCTGAGGTCAGGAGTTAGAGACCAGCCTGACGAATATGGTGAAACCCTGTCTGTACTAACTATACAAAAATTAGCCAGGTCTGGTGGTGCGTGCCTATGGTCCCAGCTACTCAGGAGGCTGAGCCAGGAGAATCGCTTGAACCTGGAAGGCGGAGGTTGCAGTGAGCCGAGATCATGCCACTGAGCGGCAGAGCAAGACTCTCTCTCTCAAAAAAAAAAAAAATTACAGACAGATTCAAGTAGAATGCAGTCAGGAGGTTTTTGCATTTATCAAGGCCAGAAGGGGCTAGAGTAGCAATAGTAGAATTGGAGAGAAGCAGGTGGTTTGGAACAGGTTTTGGAGAAAAAGTAAGCAGCATGGACTGATGGCTTTGAGATAGAGGATATGCACAGGAATACATTTAAAATAACACCTAGAATTTGGTTTCTTAGCCTGGATGCCAACAGAGCTCTTTACAGAAAGGTGGGAGAATGAGAGAAGGAGGTTCTGGTTTGGATGAACAAACCAATAATTTAATTTTAGTTTGAAATGCCTGGCAAACACCCAAGTGAAGATACAAAGCCATCAACTGACCTGAAATATATTAAAATAGGATTATATTCTGGCTTATTATAAGGCTAAGAAATATATTGCCTCTTGGAAGAAATTTCACAAATCTTCACTTGGTCCATTATATTTGTATTTTAGCATTTAACTCCCAGAGAATAGATACATCTCACTTACGTTCATGGTCCTTGGAGATTCTTCATTATCCCCCACTAATAAGAGATGTGAGATTATGTCTCCTATTTCTTTATATCTCTATAATCATTTCACTTGATGAACCTGAAAACCTGTTTATAATTGATAAGGTTCTCCAATTTGAAATACCAAAACAGTGATAACCAGTAAGAGAAACACATATATACACATGCACACCTATACACATGTATATATAATGCCTAATATATAAATAATATATGTATAACACATAAATTCGACTTTTCACTCAAGCTTTTTATGCAAGTTATCCAAATACAGAAATGAATATTACATATGGATGTGTGTTCCCTTCTCTGAATGACACATTCAAAATGCTCATTCAGAGTAGCAATCACTCTTACTGGGGATTTTACTTTCTTTTACCAACAATTGCTTTAAATTTTGGGATGGTGCAAAAGTAACTACGGTTTTTGCTACTAAGAGCAATGGCAAAAACTGCGATTATTTTTGCACCAACCTAATAAAGGAATATGGATATTTTGTCCAATTTAAAATAAAATATGCCAGAACTTTTTGTTGTTGGCATTTATCTCTAATTATCTGTATGATCATGGTTAAGTTACTACATTTCAGTTTTGTTCTACCATAAAATGAAAGCCTCCAACAAGATAATCTCTGGGTCCCTTTCTTCTGCAAAATTAAATGTAAAAGAAATCCACAATTCTCCTAGCACCAGGAGCCCTTAACTGTGCCTCATAAATAATAATAATAATGTTTCACAGAGTGTATGGCATGAAGAAAGGATTGTTTGCAAAATGCAATTTAAACAGATCGCATTTTATGGCTTGCCATTTACCGTAGTAGTAAATAGCAAATAGGCAGTTGTGCCTACGTGTATTTGCTGATCTGTCAGACACTGGAAATAAGCCCAGTACATTATCCCTTTAAAACCAGGACACGCATTCATTCTCAGGGAGAGGCATTACGTTTTTATTGAAAACGACAAACCACTGCAGCTGGGGTGAACAACAGAGGGGGCTCCTTTCATTACCATTTAACATATGCATACATGTTTTTCAGAGTGAGTGCCAGGATTCGCTTAGCCGTCCTCTGCCATGTGTCAGAGTGAGTATTACCATCTATGTCTATGATTTTGAAGGCTGCTATTTTCTCCTCATATTCTATCTATGTCAAGCTCCAACTCTGCTTCATTTACCAACTCTAATTATGTAACATTTTTTTACTGATTCTTTCCCTCAATGTCTCCTGTATGATTTGGTCCTATACCTTCCCCAGTACCATTTCCAAGCCTCAGGAGGCTGTTTCTTCACAGCTGAAGTCTACCAATGCTCTCAAGATAATGTCCTTCTCCCTTGGAAATTGAAAGAGGATAACAATCATCACTGATTCTCAGTATAAAATATCCAAACATTTTATATCTTCCTTCTTTTAAATACCACATATAGAGATATTTTATGAAGTAAAAAGGACCTGGGCCTCATAGTATTAGTTCTCCTATACTTTCATGAAGTTACCAAAATTGTATGTGATTTATGTAGTTATAGACTTATGAGTTAGGGTTGTATCTAGTGTATGCTCATCTATTTTATTCTTATAAAGAGTGTACAACTGGTACAGTCTACTGTAACTCAGTTGCTGAATTTTACATTATCTGAAAATAGAAGCACTTCTCTGAACTACATTATAGAAATTGGAGAAAATTTTATTCAGGCTCTTTATACAGGTGAGAAATGAATAGTATTTAAGAATAAGTCTGATTTGGTACAGAGCTTTCATGATTTATGGGCAGCTGATCAGATGACTGAAATGTTTGCTGATATTTTATTCTGTGCCATAGAAATATCATTTACAATTCCAAAGACAAAACTGCTTAATTGTGTTCAATAAATCCCCAAAACAGTATATAACTTAATACAGAATTCAATCCAATTTACATATACCCAATATAGAAGGGAGCAATGTGCTGTTTAGGCTCATGGGGAACTGACGGAGAGTACTTGTTGGTAGATGGTTCTATTTGTGTTTGAGTGAAAACAATAAGGCACTTTCTCTTCATGTATGTACATGTTTATTGCAGTTATAGTGTATTATACTAGTTATAAATTATTTACAGGAATCAAATAGATGAACATACCTAGATACATTAGTGCAGGTGAAAAATTCCCCCAAGATCACATACTCATCTTGGAAGTTACTCTGTAATCTGGTACCATTTCACAATAGGTCACATAACCTGTTGTCTCACCAGAGAATCAGGATAGAATCTTGAAAGGGGGAAAATGTGCCACTGAACAGAAACTAAACCCACAAACCAATTCTACAAAACAGTATATAGCCCTTGAACCCAACTTGAGATTATTCAAAGTAACATTTACGTAGAATTAATGGCTATTTTTCACTTGAAAGGGCTACGTTTCTTCAGTATTCTTAAAATATTACAGTAAGTATCCTTAACATGTATTTTAGAGCAAAAATTAAATCCCAAGCATGATTTATGTAAGCAGCATAGATAAACCAGTAAAGAAAGGAAGTTTTCTTCCTTTATTCTGTTTACACATCCACTTACTCTACTTTACTCACACGGTCCCACTCAGCGACTGTGGACTCTGTTCTATTCCTAAGGATAACCCCTTCTCTCCTGCCACCACAAGTCAAGCACAAAGGTACATTCCCACTGTAGTTTTCCCAACTAATAGGAAGTGAGGTATGGATGATCTTCCTGAATAGCCCCACACTGATGCTTACATAGAAGAAGTCTATTAGTTAATACACAGGGCATTTTTGAAACAATAACTTATATTCATCTGTTTTCACACACTGCTATAAAAATACTATGTGAGACTGGGTAATTTATAAATAAAAGACGTTTAACTCACAGTTTTTCATGGCTGAGGAGTCCTCAGGAAACTTACAATCATGGCAGAAGGTGAAGGGGAAGCAGGCACCTTCTTCACTAGGCAGCAGGAGAGAGATAGCCAAGGGAGAACTGCCAAACACGTTTAAAACCATTAACTAACTCTCCCGAGAACTCACTATGAGGAGAACAGCATGGGGGAAGCCTTCTCACGATCCAATCACCTGTCATGAGGTCCCTCCCCTGACATGTGGGGATTAGAATTCAAGATGAGATTTGGGTGGGGACACAAAGCCAAACTCTATCAATACTTGATAGCTGAATTTCCAAAAGCAGAAACGAGAAGCTTGTATGTATCAAGTGAAGATTTCATTTTCAGAAAACTATTGAAACTATGCAGGCTGGTTGATGTTGTTGCTACTATTTTCCTTTATGTTATCCAACCTTTAGAATTATTTCAAAGGTTAACAACATGGATTTCTATTTGCTACAGACCACACAAATATATTTTAAGTATTTTAGAAAGTTAGCATTTTAGCTTACCGTGACCTTGAGTGCAAGAAAAAAATATGTTCCAATATTGGGAAGAAGGCACTATGACTGAAAACATAGCAAAGCCTTGGATTAAGCATGGATTGAGTCTGGAATTGTGAGGCTGATTCATTTTTCTGAATAGTCCATAGGTAACAAAATGTAATCAGATGATTATGAAAGGAAATCTTCTCTAAACAAAGGATTCTCTGGTTTCACATAATCCTATGTGAAACCATGAACTTTCCTTTGCTTTTAGATCCCTACAATAAAGTTTTGATACAAATACCTGTGACCATAATTAAGTAATCTAAGCTCTCAAAGTCTCAGTGTCCCAATGTTTTAACTGGAAATAATAGAACATATATCATTGGAAGAAAATTTCTCATGGGTCCTTTGTATTTCTGCATATATTATAACATGAGTAAGAGTCCTGACAATATATTATTTTAGACTATCTTTTCAAGATTGTTTGCTATGCAAAACAGAGAGAGTGTAGAGTAGAAACATTGCCTTTTGCTGTCCAGAATAATAGTAATAATGTCTCCCTCCAGGGCAAAAATTTGACAGGTTTCCTTTTATACGTTGTCCTTTAAAACATTGGACTACCCAAACTTAGGATTCTTCTCCTTCTTCAGCCCAGGAGTTGCCTGGCCCTCATTGCATTGTCCTGGGGGAATTTAGGCTTTGGCAACTGGCTCAAATGCTGATGCTCTGGCTTCTGCTCTTTCTAGAATATGTAGTTCTTTGTCTCTGACCCAAGAGTCTTATAACTTCTGCTTGTAACCTTGACTCTGTATCACGATAACCTGTTAGTTAGCAAGTAGAGTAAAATCTCAAATCATTTCATGTGGTTGTTGTGGGAATCAAATTATATAATCTATTTATAACCCTTAGCTCTATGCTTGGGCAAAGAAGCATTCAAAATTTTTAGCATTAACATTATTAATTATTACTCAAACCACAGTTTAATAACTTCTATAAATTCATCACTATGATTCACTTTTCAAATGCCATATTCAATTATAGATTTTTAGGATTATATAGTTTAGCTTTTTATTTTCATTTACAATTGAATTAAATATAATGAATATTCAAATGGATTAAAAGTTTCACTTTTAATATGCTTAATATTTCCATCTTTGTAGCACTTTCAATTTTCTGCTAATTTCAAAAGGAAAGATATTACAACATTAAAAAGATAATTGAACAAACACTGCCACACAAAGCAATGGTGCTGACTCCACAGACTCACAGAGTGCACAAGCTGTGAGGCCATGGTGGCCTCCACCTCAATTTCAAAGGATATCGTGAACATCCCAGGGACCCAGGCAGAAACCTGCTACAGAGGCGGAGCCACCAGAATTCAATGCTTAGTGGAGCCACAGGAGTGGGGCCATCCCCAAGACCTCAGAGCTGCCAGCATGGAGCCCCAGCTTGGGAGTGCTGCCAGGACATGAGGGCTCAGCAGCCCATGAACACACAAACATAGGGGTCAGGCTGCCTGTGGCTTTGAGGGTCCAACCCCCACCTCTGGTGTACTCAGAATCAAAAAAGATTATTCTCCAGCTTTAAGATTTAATTTTGTTTGCTCTGTTGGGTTTTGGACTTATGTGGGAGCATATACCCCTCTTTTTTGTGCCCATTTCTTCCTTTTGGAATGGAAATATCTATTCTGTGTCTGTCCTATTCTCCTATTTTGGAAGTTAATGACTTGTTTGATTTCAAAGGCTCATGGCTAGAGAGTAATTTGCCATAGGATGAAGCATACCTTGAGTCCCAGCCACATGATATATAGACAAGTTAAGACTTTGGGGATATTGGAATGGAATGAATGTAGTTTGAATGGGAGAAGAACATAAATTTGGAGAGCCAGCAGATGAATGCTGTGGTTTGAGTGTGTCCTCCAAAGCATGTATTAGAAACGTGTATCTCCAATGCAACAGCCTTGGGAGGTGGAGCTTACTGAGAGGAGATTAGACCTTGAGGGTTCTGTCCCTATGAGTGAATGAATGTTGTTACATGGGAGTGAGTCTATATCATGGGAATGAGTACCTTATAAATGAATGAGCTTAGCCCCCTTTTGTCTCTCTCTCTCTCACCCTCTCTTGCCCTTCTGCCCTCTACCATTAGCTGATACTGCAAGAAGGCACTTGCAAGTTGCTGGCCTCTCAATCTTGGACTTTCCAGCCTCCTAAACTGTGAGCTAATAAATTTCTGTTCATTATAAATGACCCAGTCTCAGGTATTCTGTTACAGCAACAATGAGTGGACTAAGACAGCAGTCAAGCTAGAATTAGCATATACAAACAAACATGCAATCAGCATTAAAAATAAGAATAATTACTGATCCCAATTTTCAGATGCTCAGGTTGGTAGTATATACATAGATAAAGTCCTTTTTTGCAGTTTAGGCTATATATAAACACCTACCAGGTAAGTAAAACAGAATTTCATATTTTTGTCTAGTATCCAATGCAGCAACATAGATTCAGTTATGCCTAATGTATGTGGGTGTGCATTTTGGGAAAAAATATACATTGTTTGTGAAGATGAGAGAACTCTGTTCCAGTGAAGATTGCTTAAACACTATCAAAAAGAAAAAGTTCTAGAGAATTTTTCACACGTTGTTCTATTTGACAATCTAGAAATAGACCCCAAATATAAAGTCAGCTAAGTGGTAATTAAGAACCAAGAAATATATTTCACAGTCTTTTTTTATTACTATAAGGTTCACACTGGGAGTTTAAAAAATAACTAGAAAGGCATGCATTGGATTTAAAACAAATAAAAGAATAATGAACTTGGGTATATAAATGTATGACAAACCATTTAAACATTCTTAAAGCAAAATAAATTCACAATCTATAGCACTAAAATATTACAAAACCTTTCTGTAGTGTATCTTTAAATTAAACAGAATGTTTTCCTCTGTTTTAACATGTGAGTGACATTATTATTTAGACAGGAATAATTGCTGTTGAAAAGATAGTTGGGACCAGGTGCAATGGCCCATGCCTGTCATTGCAACACTTTGGGAGGCCAAAGCGGGAGGATTGCTTGAGCTCAGGAGTCCAGACCAGCCTGGGTGACATGGTGAAAGCACAGGAGTCCAGACCAGCCTGGGTGACATGGTGAAAGCACATATCTATAAAAAATACAAAACTTAGCCAGGCACGGTGGTGCGTGGCTGTTGTCCCAGCTACTCGGGAGGCTGAGGTGAGAGGATTGCTTGAGCCCAGGAGGCAGAGTTTGCAGTAAGCCATGATCACACCACTGCTCCAGCCTGGGCGATAGAGTAACACCTTGCCTCAAAAAAAAAAAAAAAAATAGTTGGATAGTTGGTTATATTCACAAATTCACAAGTCCCAAGTAGAGGGGGCAGACCATACCATGGGGGTTCACATAGAGAAGCATCAGTGTCAGGAGATAGAGAAAGCTGTGGAAAAAAAGTGGGCAAGAGCCTTTATTGCAGTTTCTTTGAGGAAAAATAGTGTGAGGCAGAGTAAGCAGGTTTAGGATTGGCTGGTTTGACTGGTTTGAATAATTTCAGCAGACTCTGGGGCACAGGGGCTGTCCCCAGTTATATGATACCTGGCTGCTATGGCTTGAATGTATTCCCTCTAAAAACTCAGATGTTGCCAAGGTGATAGTACTAAGAGGTGGAGCCTTTATGAGGTGACTAGGTCATTAGGGTGAAACCTTTGTGAATATATGTGTGCTTATACAAGTGCTCTTCAAGCTTTCACCATGTGAGAACACAGAATTTGTCTCTTCTGGAGAAATAATTAATCTTGAAGCATCATGAAAGTCAAGACTAGAAACTCCCCAGACAACTGAACCTGCTGGTACTTTGATCTTGGACTTCCCAGCCTCCAGAATTTTGAGAAATAAATTTCTGTCCTCCATAAATTACCAAGTCTCAGCCAGGCATAGTGGCTTACACCTGTAATCCCAGAACTTTGGGAGGCTGAGGCAGGAAGATCACTTGGGACCCCATCTCTATTTTTAAATGTTTTGTAAAAGGAAAGAAAAAAATTTGTAAGTTTCCCAGTCTCAGGTTTTGTTATAGCAGAACAGATGGACTATGATACTAGACCTTGGGTGACTTCGACAGGGAAATAGTAGCTCTGAGTGTGAGAGCCTGACAGAGGTAGGGGTTACGGGTATACTCTCTGGATTAAATAAAAGACACTCTTGCATGTGAGCCCTTTCATATCTCTAGGAATTGCCTAGCCCTGGGAGGGGCAGTCTTTCCATGGATAGCAAGACCTCACCATGTGAAAGCATCATAAATGTATAGATAATACACACTCCTTCACAAGAAAGTTATGAGGCTTTATATATCATTTATGAATATTTTGGTGATACAGTGGAATAGTATAATATCAGGGAAACAACAAAAAAAAAGTAGGAAATAACACTCCAGAGATAGATAGACAGATAGATAGATTGATTGATTGATAGATTGACAGATTGATGATAGATAGATGATAGATTGGTAATAGATAGATAGATAGATAGATAGATAGATAGATAGATAGATGATAGACAGATGATAGATGATTGATTGATTGATGATAGATAAATAGATGGAAGATAGATAAATAGATAAAAATAGATCAATCAATATATATATGAAGCAGGGAGATGGATTGATTTATTATACGGAATTGTGATTTTAATCGTAGAGACTATCTAGGCAAGTCCGAAATCATCCTAGGATTGTGTGTAGGATTCTGTGGAGCAGACCATCAGGAAGACCAGCTGGAAACGCACCAGCAGTCCCCAGTCAGAATGTCTTCTTCCTCAGAGAAACCTTAGATTCCTTCTTAAGATCTTTCAACTGGTTGCATCAGTTTTATTCAGAATGATCTCCTTTACATCAAGTCAATTTATTCTAGAAGCTAATTCTATCTACAAAATATTGTCAAAACGATGCTTAGAGTAGTGTTTGACTGAATAACTAAGTACTATAATCTTGTCACAATAACAATAAAACTGACCATAAGAGACCTCATCATTTGAGAAAAATACGGTTTTGGTTTTGATCTCTTTTATGTGTGATTATTCAAACAAATGATTGGGTACGAAGCGAGAATAAGTAGAATAAAGATAAAATTCAGTTTATTAGAGTAATTTTTATAACAAAGATTGGGCAGAATTATTCTACTAAATAATTACCTAACCCAATTAAGAAGGTGAATTTAGGGACAGAAATAAATGTCACCAATTAAGATTCAAACTTTTATAATAAACTCTCTTCTTCAAATTAGTAACAAACAGGTAATCAATAACTGCTGAATGAATAAATAGACAATTATAAGAATGGACTATATACACTATTTAATAAATGTTTCTCTTCACTTTCCAACTTTCTACATGTATGGATTTTATTTTTTTCAATGAAGTAAATTATTTGGTTAATTAGAGAGAAATGTATTATTAGAATTAAATGTTATTAATACAGGTGTCTTTCAGTAAGTTAATGCATCATAAAACAATTATAATAAATAATATAGAGTATATCTCATTAAAAGTAAAGCTCATTATTAAACTGAAGGTTTATTTTATGTCAACAGAAAATTTCCCTAACAGTTGCTATAAAATTTTTAAATTAAAAATGTTTAAAATGAAGAAAGTAAGAAATTTTACATTTCTAATATGCAAATACTTCCAAGCTTCTATTTATATACACTTACATAGCAAACATACTTCCCATTTTGTATTTTGCTCACACAGAGAAAAGTTTCAACCCCTTCATTCAAAGTAATATAAAATTATCTCACCACAATTAGGTATCTGACTGTTTCTTACCAAAGTAGATAATTAAGTTGCTATTACTCTCCTTTGTACTACTTTACTTTTCAAAATAAGGGAAATATATTGATGTAGAGTAGAGATCATTATTAAAATGATAAAATAAAAAAGTGAAGATAATTCTAAAATTATAAATAAAAATTATCAAAATATTGCAATATATTTTATTTCAAAGAATGCATACATCTTCTACCAGAAGTCTTTAATCCCTGGGCCACAGACTGTACCAGTTTGGTGAACCCTATTGTGAACTGCACATGCAAGGGATCTAGGTTGTGTGCTACTTATGAGAATCTAATGCCTGATGATCTGAGATTAAACATTTTCATCCTGAAACCATTCCCCGCCCCCACCCCACAGCCCACCCTCTCAATCTATGGAAAAACTGTCTTCTACAAAACCGGTCCCTGGTGCCAAAAACGTCGGGGGCCACTGTTCTAGAGTATAATAATCTAACAGCACTCATATTTGTATAGTTCTTTAAAAAATTACAACTCAAAATTCAACAAGGTTTTCAAAAACAAGGTACATATAAAGTGGGGAAATTCAGCTCATTAAGAAAGATTTATCCATTCTATATGTGTACATGAAGTCATGTTTAATGCCCCCGGATAATAAGGCTACTGTTTATATAACACTGTTCATCTTTAGCATGCTTCGCTAAAATTATCTAATTAGTAAGCATGGAAAAATCCTGCTGTGTCCTCCAAGGCTGTCAATGTCATTTCTATGATTGGAAGCCTAATTAAATTCAAAATGATTTGTTTCTTCTCCATAAGAATTTTGCAGCAATTAATTAAACAGTTTAAAAATGTAAGAGGCATATTATTTGAATAATTCTAATTTCCATGAAATTCTCTCTGTTTCAGATTTGTTGCCCAAGACTACCCAGATAACTTTCTTATCTCTAAATTTTTACAACTAATTTATTCACCTTCTCAATTGGTAGCCTAAACTTCTTATTTGGCCTACATAAAAGCAAAGCTGTAGAAGTTATAGGTCACACACACACTTTAATTTACAGTAAACTTTAGAAACAGATTTCTTTTAAATTTTAGTTGAAAAATATTCAATGGATATTACACCTCTCAATTAATGATCTGTTCTGAATATTAAATGAATCACATTCTTGAGGGAAATCATTTATTTTATTCCTTTTCTTTTCTTTTCTTTTCTTTTTTTAAGAATCAACTCAAGTTTTTCTAGGCTTCCTTGTTTCTTTGTTTTGAATTGTTCAATATCTCTCTAAGCTCTTATTTTCTTAGTCAGCAATCTGATACAAGTAGATTATAACCAGAAAATGTCTGACTCAGAGAGATAGCAAAACCGTCTAGCAGAATATTAAGGAACTCCAGTACAAAGTGCAGCTGCACTTACTCATTGATTTAAATTAAGGGCTTAGAGAAAAGGGAAGGAGCTATAAGTAGGAAGACAAACCTAGAGCTTTCAAAATGCCTTTGCTTAGGCCGGGCGCGGTGGCTCAAGCCTGTAATCCCAGCACTTTGGGAGGCCGAGACGGGCGGATCACGAGGTCAGGAGATCGAGACCATCCTGGCTAACAAGGTGAAACCCCATCTCAACTAAAAAATACAAAAAATAACTAGCCGGGCGAGGTGGCGGGCGCCTGTAGTCCCAGCTACTCGGGAGGCTGAGGCCGGAGAATGGCGTAAACCCGGGAGGCGGAGCTTGCAGTGAGCTGAGATCCGGCCATTGCATCCCAGCCTGGGCGACAGAGCGAGACTCCCTCTCAAAAAAAAAAAAAAAAAAAAAAATGCCTTTGCTCATACTTATGATCACTAGTGAAACTCTTATGTTTTTTCTATAATTATTGGATATTTGTGATATGTATTTATAATGGCCAAAAGCACTGTAGGTTAAAAAAAAAAAAAAAAAAAGAAGCTGATAATAAACAAAAAAGGAGAGACTAGAGAAAATAATCAAAATTTAAAAATCAGCAAATAAATCACCATCAAATAGTTCTTTGGTGTTCCAAACATCAAAGGGAAACATCTTTGCAGACCAAGGAGCTTACAAAGGGCTTACTCTTCCCTTGGAAAAGTTTACCAGTGACCATGTAGTGAGTGGTGTGTTATCTGTGCAAGTGTTTATTCACAGAGGAATGAAAGAGGGACCCCAAAATAATTCTGCTATTTATTCCACAGAAATATTGTTACTTCTGGCCTCATTAGTACTTAAGCTAGGAGAAGCATTAGATAATATTTAGCATCCTTCTTCTGACTTAGATAAGAAAAATCTAAATCCTATCCTCTACACAGGCTTCTCCAAGCACCTACCCTCATCTATCCCTAGTCACAATGCTTTTTAACACTGATGCAGGACAATTCTCTAACAGCATAACTGACGCTAGTAAGGATTTTTACTTGACTCCGATGTTTCCTGTCTAACTGGAATTCAGTTTTAAAGAATCCTGGAGATATTTTACTCTGACGCCTTATTGTGACCCATATTTCTCTCTTTAAGGCAAAATTTCAAAAACTCAGTTTGGGGGTTTCCCTTTTTGGTGGGGCTGTCTTGGGTGCTGAAGTGAATACCAAAGCAATATTGTACAATTTATGAATTGAAGAGGCGTTTTATTCTTTTCTTTTTCTTTTATTTTGTCAAACAGAATTATGTTTTAATCCTGGCTATGCCAAATATTACTGTAGCATCCTAGAAAAAGCTATTCAACATCTAAAAGCCTTTATATTCTCATGTGTCAAATAGAATAATAAAGTCTAGCTTGCAGTGATTTTGAAGATTAAAAGAAATGATAGAAACAAAGTGCTTATCACATTGCCTGACTCAGAATATATACTCATAAAAATCGTAGTTGTTATTACTGTTGTCAGTGGTTTTGTTAGTGTGATGAGACCTGGTTACTTTTAGTTTTTCGATAGAGGACAACCTACTTTGAGATATAATATAATCAGTAAAAAGATAACATTAACTGATAGAAATAAATGCCTCAGACAATATGTTTAGAAAAACTCAAATAGAAAAAATATATCATGATCCAAAAATGGTTACAGAGGGAGTGAAGAATCAAACTGAATTTTGAAGAGGGAATTATATACTTATTTGGACAACCAGAAGAGATGGTAAGGGAGAAAACACAGGCAAAGTTTTGGAACAAGGAATGGGTATTGCATAACTAGATGAGAGAGAATAAACTAATCTAGATGGGAAAACAGTTAGATTGTTATATACTAAAAGGTAGAATTTGGATCCTTTTAAATACTAAATAAAAAATACTGATAACTTGAATACCATGCTGTTGAGCAAGGATTTAGTCTTGTCATAAGTAGTCATTTGAGATGTTTTATCACGGGAACAATAGTATGTAATTGGCATTTTAGAAAGTTAGTTTTAAAGGTCACATGTAGAATAAATTAAAAGTGAGAGGAAGTGAAGGCAGGAAAAATGGAATGAGTTGAAAAATATTTGAAACAAGAATGAAGCTTTGGGAATAGAAATGACCAGATGCACAAGATATTCCAAAGGATGAATAAGTGAAAATTAGTGAATTGAAAATTTGAAGATGTGAGTTCATTTCCATTGAGGCTTTTTCTTTTATATTTTTATTCATACAGTTCTTCTAACCCTTGCTTGATCTGTCTCTTTGGAGAAGAAAGAGAATAATAAACAACCTCATCATTTATGTCTCAAGTCTATATCAACATCCTTGGCTCTCAAAATATAAAGGCTAAGTTTATAAATCAAGTGAGAGAGAAAACATATTAGACTGTGAGCCTCAGTGTATTTCAACTTGAGTTGAATCCATGACAAGATATAGTGGCTCTGTCATAGGCAGTTTTAAGAACAGAAGATATTAAAATAAAAACAGTTCACTGATCAACCACCATACTTAGTAAAACAGATCCAGCGGCCTTCTAAACATATAAGAACCACTAATGCATTTAATGTAATTCTTCCCAGAAAAAAGTGACTTGAAATATATGAGCCATTTTCTAATACAGAGTACCAGTAAACTCATTTAGAATCTTGAACTCCAGTTTATAATTTTGATGAAAACCAAACATTTTGTTAGCAGCAAAACCATTCCTTCATGCATAATATTACATGAGAACTTATTAACACAAGCAAAGCTGTTCTGGTGAAATCAGTGGGAGGCAGGAGGGGTCTTCAAAGTCTCAGCAGCACTGCTCTCTTTTCATAGCTAGAGAGTTTTGAAATCCCTCAGGCTCCACAGAACACAGTTTGAAAACCACTACCTCAACAAGGCTCTAACATGAAATTGTTCTCTTGGCCAAATCAATTCTAGGGTTAAAACATGACCTTGGGCTCACTTTTTGAGTACCCATCCAAGTTCAGTAGACTAATGCACCAAAGTTCATTCATCAAAGTGAAAAACAAAAAAAACTTATTCACCCTCCCAATTTGAACTAGGTGCAAACAGTCAGTTTAAATCACTGTTAAACCTACATTTGATTTAGGATCAAGTAACACACACACGCGCGCACGCACACACACACACACACACATATTCATTACAATGGGGGTTACAGTTTTAACAAACAAATTTGGGGGAGACACAAACATTCAGTCCATAACAATAATCTTACATGACATTTTCAGCAAACTCAGAGAGCAAGCAACATTATAATTGTCCCTTAAATAGACAAGGAACTTGGAACCTAAAGTTTAGATAAAAAAATAAAATTTGTCCAAAATCATGTGAATAGAAAGTGGCAAAGTCATGATTCACACAGGACTTCATTCTGAGTTCTGAAGAAGAGAGGAAAAAAGGAGAAAGAAAGACAAAAAAAAAAAAAAGGTACAATGCATGATTCATTTTTAAAAAATCATAAATAGGACTTCATTAAAAGCAAAACCCTTTGTAAAACCCAATGTTAAAAGAATGAAAATGAAAGCCAGAGACTGGTAGAAAATATTTGCTAAAAACACATCTGATAAAGACTCGTATCCAAAATATACAAAGAGCCCTTAAAACTCGGCAGTATGAAAATATCATAATTAACATTGAGCAGACTATCTGATTAGAGACTTTATCAAAGAAAATAAACAGATGGCAAATAATCACATGACAAGATCCACAACATCATGCCACTAGGAAATTGCAAATTAACACAATGAGGTACCACTACACACTTATTAGAATGGCTAAAATTCAAAAATGACAGCACCAAATACTAGAGAGTATATGAAACAGCAGAAACTCTTATTCATTGTTGCTGAGAGTGCAAAATGGTGTAGCCACTTTACAAGAGAGTGTGACAGCTTTTTACGAAATTAAACATAGTCTTACGTAAGCTGAGTAATCACACTCCTTGGTATTAAGCTTAAAATTTATGCCTGCACAAAAAGTTGCAAATGGATGTTTCTAGAAGCTTTATTCAAAATTGTGAAAATCTGCAAATAACCAAGATGTCCTTCAATAGGTAATGGATAAATAAACTGTGGCACTTACATACAACTGTATATAATTCAGTGTTAAAAAGAAATGAGCTCTCCAGTCATAACAAAATACAGAGGAATCTCAAGTGCATATTGCTAAGTGATATAAGCCAGTCTAAAAAGTCTACATAGTGTATGTTTCCAACTATTTGATATTCTAGAAAAAGCAAAACTTTGGAGATTGTAAAAAGATTAGTGATTTCCAGAAGTTATAGGGCGGAGATAGGAAGGGATGAATAAACAGAGCACGCAGAATTTTTAGGGCATTTAAATCATCTTGTATGATACTATAGTGGTGAGACATAACATTATACATATGTCAAACCTATAGACTGTATGATTAAAAGTGTGAACCCAAGTGTAAACTATGTGTTTTAGTTAATAAAAAAGAAAAAAAAAAAGAAAGAGAAATTAAGATAAAGAGAGAGAATATGAAGAAGAAAGAAAAAAAAGCTGGAACCAAGTCAAGAAGGTAATGATGAGAATCCTCAAGACTGCCCATATACATTTCTTGCATTAACTCAGTGACTATCATTACATTTTGTCAATTAACTATTATCATGTCATGATAATATTCTTTATGTTTTATCTTTTCAGTTAAAAACAAATCTTCATACCAAGTCTTCTGCAAGCTAATTTTAACCCCCCTCAGAATTAATCCCTTTCTTGAAATATCATGAGATTATTCTTTGTTATAAAGACTTAACTTAGTGATCTCTCATCGAATTAACTTAAATTTTCAGAAGTACTGATTTATGTGTTGGCTCCCTGAAAGAAAAGTAATGCACAGACAGACATAGGTTTGCACTCACACACACAAACACCCACACTAGACAAGAAAACAAGTCTTCAGCTTTTTACTAGAAAACCCTGATTAAACCTGACAGTAAAGTCTCTAGAGTACTCTAAGAAAAAGAAAAAGCATGAAACTCCTAAAATTTTAGAATATAGAAATAAAAAACAGGTGACAAGTCACTAATCATGACATGATGATCACAAGCAAGCTAAAAAATAAATAAATTGAAAACTTGAGTAGGAAAACATTGCATTCTGGGGAGCTTTCAAGAAAGCAACTAGCCCTTGAACTTAATTCTCAGTTTAACAGGCCTCTAAATAATTGAATAAACAATGAATGATGTAGGAGGACCAGGAATGAGAAGAATTAAAGGAGAGGCATGATTCTGCATAATCTGTCTAGAGACTGGAGAAGGGGAAAGAGGGAGTTAAGAATGAAGGTGAAAGGATTAATATTCAGTGTTATTTTATTGCAAACACAGACAGGAAGATAATGAATGCTGGACCTGGCTCCTGAGATGCAGGTTACCTCCATCAAGGCGAAGGAGGCATGAATAATTAATAATCCACTTCAAAGTTCACAACCCCCATCTCCTCCCCAAGGTAGCCATCAAGAGAGGCAAGAGCCAGCTAATTGGAGGATTGCTTAGTACATCTCATGCAAATTGAAGCTGCTCTGCCTCAAGGTTTTCTCTCCTTTGCCAGCTCAGGAAGCAGCTGGTTCCCTGAACTCCAGGAGAGAACATTTAGCCCCTTTCAACCACAAATCAGCCACCAGCCTTAGTTTCTTTAAAGGTTCAAAACACCATAGGAGTCTGACCATCAATCAGTGATTGTGTTTTCTACTCAGCCCCACTGTAGTTGGAAAGTTATTGTTGCTGGAGAAGGAAGTCAAAACACAAAAGCACAGAGCTCAGTACATGCCGGGACCTAATTTATCTGTTCACCCATTCTATACCAGAAACCCATTGTCTTTCATTACATTTTAAAAGCCAGCTTTCTTGCCTAATGAGCAATTGAACATCAGGCTGAGTGAACTCAATGATTTTATGTATTTAATTTTCAATTTTTTCTACTAAACCCATTATTACAGTCTCAAACTTAGGTGTATGCAGAAAGTGTTTCAAGAATTTTTTTTTTTTAATGAAGGCTCCTGGACTGTGCCCTTAGAAGCTCTGAGGAAGGATGTCTTAAGTGGGACCAAAGAAGTTGTATTAATACTAAAAAGAGCTCAATCAATTATGATGCAGGAAATTCTTGAGCTACAATTTGAGAAACACCGATTAACACATGATTGGCATTTACACATTTATCATCCATAGACTAAATGTATTCTCAGTTTTGACCCTTAGTGATCAAATCACAATGTGAACATCTTATGTTTTGTACCTGAGGCACCAAATTGAAACCCATACACACCAATAAACTCTTTGCTCATCTCAAGGTGGAGGCTTTATTTTTGTGTGCCCACTTTTTTTTCTGTAAGAATCCTCACAAATGGCTAATAAATAAATAAATACAAAAATAAAAACTATCTTTATGGCAAATCATCGTCAAATGAAAAGGAAAATGTGGAGATGCATAACAGTTTTGTGGAAGAACGATCTGGGAAAAGCCAGATGAACTCATTGAGCTTACTCCACAGGATTCTCAGATTCTCAGCTGTTGTTTAGTAATGAGAGAACAAGCAACAAGGAAATTTGTATACACATATACACATACATTCATACACAGTTACACATTCATATTCTGCCATTAAAAGCAGAGTAACGAGAGGAATATAAATCATTCTACCAAAAAGACACATGTACATGTATGTTCACCGTAGCACCACTCACAATAGAAAAGACATGGAATCAACCTAGATAAGGAAAATGTGGTACATACACACCATGGAATATTATACAGCCATGGAAAGGGAAATCATGTCCTTTGAAGCAACATAGATGCAGCTGAAGGCTATAATCCCAAGCAAATTAACATAGACACAGAAAACCAAATACCACATGTTCTCACTTATAAATGGGAGCTAAATATTGAGTATGCAGAGACACAGAGATGAGAACAGTAGACATGGGGACTTACTTGAGGGGCCAATGAAAGAGGAGGGTAAGGGTTGAAAAACTACCTATCAGGTACTGTGCTCACCACCTGGGTAACTAAACTATTTGTACACCAAACCCCAGTGACATGCAATTTACCCATGTAACAAACCTGTACGTGTGCCCCATACCTAAAATAAAAGTTGAAAAAATAAAAATAAAAAAAGAGTTAACAAGCAAGTTAATCTCTTGGAAAATCTAAGTTTCTCACCTGCAAAATAAGGTTATTTGACTAAATTTCCTTTGGCAAAAATATCTATGATTTTATTTACCAAAAACTTCACAGAACTCACTGTAGTGCTTGTGTTAGTGTTATTCTTTAACTTACTGTTGAAACACCAACTACTGCTATTTCTTAGTTGTCTCTAAATAATGTGTGTGTGTGTGTGTGTGTGTGTGTGTGTGTGTGTGTGTGTGTGTCCAGATTTCCTATCAGTATTTAGCTGTGGCCTAAGTGAGTGATTTAACATCTATATTAGTTATGCTTCCAAAAGTAGACAATTGGTTCACACAAAGTGGGTAATATAAGAAGTGTTCATTTATCAAGTGAGGGAATTTGCAAAGAAAATCAAAATGAGCAGAGAAGTGCACTGGGGCTAATAATTGCAAGTGAGCTATTATCATTCTTAGGGCTGAAGAGGTCATGGGACAGAAGGAAAAGGCCTACTGAGCTGCAACCTTTGGTGGAGGTAGGCAACCAGCCTGTAGCAACTCTGCAGAAATGGAGGTAGACAACTAATGTTCCCACTTCATTTTCCTCCTTGCTCTCATTCCCTGCTAGTGCTTCCTATTGCCCCAAACAAATAGGAACCACAGGACAAGAGAACCGTCTGATAAAGTCCATAAAGGTCAGCTGGAGAAGCAGCATAAAGAGTGATTCTAGGTGGATTTTTTTCAATGGGGGAAAAATCCAGCACAGTTTTTGTTATTTCTTTTGTAAAAAATCCATAACAACCCAGCATGAGATTTCTTTAAATTCCCACAGGTTTACAATTCTTCTGGTCACCTCTGAATTTAATACTCTATTTTGGTATAATTCTGATGTTCATTTTATCACTGTTTCATGTCACCTCAGACTTACAACTTGGCTGCTTTCCCTTGATTTCTACAACCACTGCACAAGGCTTGTGTGCACAGAACAGACTTTACTAAACGATTGGGGAGGTAGGAAGGCTTAGACCACAACAGTGAAACAAATGTTAGAGTTTCATTTTATCCGAAGATTTGCAATGTTTCCCACCAATTTGAGCTCGAGTTCCCTGCCACATTTTTGAGCCCTTTTCCTATCTGCCATCAAGTCCTAAATAAAAATCCATCTTAAAAAATAGTTGAAAAATTTTTAGACATCACATAGTCCCCAAGCCGTGCTTCTCATGGATTCATGCATATTTCACTTGCTTCTGTTTCCTTCCCCTTATCACACTATCCTGTAATTTCTTTAATTATTATCTCACTGCTCAACTAGGCTCCAGGGATTTTTTTTGAAAGCTGAGTCATAATCACATCTAGATATCCAGGGTCTATCATCATATTTATTATAGCAGGCACTCAGCTAATGTTTAATAAATAAACATTTGATTACAGGATTTGGGGTACTCCCCACCACACACACAAAAACCGTTCTTCATGTGCAGACATAAAAACTGCGGCTCTTAGAAGAGAAATAAGATGCCTCAGGTCCACAGAACAAGAATCGAGATACATGATCTCTTCAGATTCATATTCCCCATAATACTCTGCAACTCCAACAGTTTACATGTAAATGTGTTAATGAGTTTCCTTGTCCTCCTCACTCTGCTATAAAACACCTCTACAATTTTTTTCTTAACAAGTTAAATTTAAGAGGAACAAATTAGGGGAAAGTTCTGCTGACAGAAAAACAATTCCCTACATATTATTTTCATCAACGTGTAAATCTGTTGCATTTGCTATATTAATTAATATTAGAAACCAAAATTTAATCTCTGTAGTTGGTACTAAACCAGAAGAGAGGAAGGGAATCAATGCTTGGTGATAGGGATTTTGCCCCCAAAGGATCCTTTTAGATGTAATGTTTAGCCCAATACTCTTTTCTTTGTGTGAGGCAGCAAAGAATCAGTTCTTACAAATGGTATATTTTGTTTTCCCAGTGAAAATTCATGAATAAAACTTTTTCAATATTTCAAAACATCCCAATGCAAATCTGTTAACTTTTTTACAAGATTTTTTTTTTGTGGTGGGAGTGGATTTCATCAGAGAATATTGCTTATAACTTCATTATTACTGATCATTTTTTATGACTGATTAATCACTTCCTCACCGAAAATGAGTTGGATATTTTCACTCAACTATTCACACCAACAAAGTGAAAACACAACATCATCATCTAGAAGTTTTGTGTCTCCAGGTTGGTCATACTACCAGGGATTCTCTGGGAGCTCCCAACTGTGAAAAGAGACCCTTCCTCTCTGTGCTACCTCCTGCAAGCCCTTCCTCTACACACTATACTCTAAAAACCCTTCCTCTGCCCATTGCTTTGCATTATCTACTTTATTTTATTACTATTATAGACAAAATAAGAGAAATATTTTAGTGATAAAATCACTTTTGAGGTATATTTTTCAAATAGCTACATTTGTCTCTGGTTCATGCTTGGCAGGATAAAAACAGCCTTTAACTACTTTACTTGTCACTTCTTCTTCTTGGTTGACTTTTTCTTCCTTCGATCTCATCTTGTATGTAAGAGTATAATTCAAATATATTAGGCTTATTATCAAATTCATTAATTAGAATCTGCCATGGTGGAGGCAAGTAATCTGCATGTTTGAAAGGACCTCAAATAATTGGACAACTAGCCAGGTTTGGAAACAGACCCACTAAACCCTAAAATGCACCCATGTAACCACTAAAACTAATTGTGAAATAGTTATGTGCGTGTGTTATTTATTTTTCTGGAGAGAGGATGACTTCCCTTTTTTTAGATTCTCAAATGTACCTTCAAGAATGAGATGGCACATGGATTAAAATAACTCATATACTGAAAGATTTTGGATATATTAAGAGCTTATGTCTCTTGAGATGAACCAAAAAAGAAATCAACTTTCCTAAATTCTGTTCTCTGTTTACTATGAAAAATTATTTTTCCAGAGTACATGGGTCTAAAGAACCATAACAATGATTTTTACCCCATGCCAAAAAAGGAGTACTTCTAAAGGTATCTGTTAGCTTATACTCCTTTCTTAATTGACCCTCTCAATACACTGGTCCAGTATTATTTATTCCTTCTAAGCCAGTACCCGCACTGGACCATATAATCCCTTCCACAGCCTTGTATTTCCCAGCATTTACACCGGACGGCAGTGCATTTGAACAGGCCGGTGCTGTCCAAGGTGCTGCGCAGGAGGCAAATGGCTCAATGCACCATCAACTCAGCGCTGCAGTACCCAGAAGAGGAACATCTTTTTAATTCACATAAAAGTGATGCATGTGGAAGCAGTAACCTTCCTTTGCCTCCTCTTTTTTATTCCTACTGGGGGAATAGCATATGCATATCCAGAGATAATGAGTCATATGTAACCTGTCCCTGTTCATCTGAGAGCCTTTATCCGTCTTCGGTTTTTCCAAAGTGAAAAAATTTTGTGAGTTTATTTCTACTTTACTAAATTAATCACAATAAAGTCAGAGTTGCGATAACAACAATATTGAAATCTTCCTAATTAGTAATCAATAAATTCTATGATATGTTTTGACTTTGATAAATAACTTAAATTTTCATTTGATTCTACCTTTTCATCTATAAAATTAGAGTACACACCTCACACACAGGACAGTGGGGAGAATTTAAAAGATCATATACATGAAAATATTTTGTAAAACCCAACAACTAGTACAACTATAAAGTGGCATTAATATTATCACTATGTTTATGTAAAATTTACTATTGGCAGAGATAATAGTGTTTAGAAACATGAGAATACAATGAAAATGAGGCTTATTGAGAAAGTAACAAGAAAGTGACAAGAAATGACAATGAGGCTTAGTCACATTGTATTCTCATATTCCTAAGTATTAACCTCAAAGAGCTTACAACTCAGTGAAGGATTTAAGACAATCTACATAAATAATGTACCATAGATGAGAGTGGCATAAAAAGTTTCAATTGAGTCAAATGAATAGTAACAGCAAAAATCTAATCATTGGACTAACGCAGTCAAAGAAAATTCATGGAGGAGGCAGCAGCTAAGCTATGTTTTCAGAGACGGTTAGGATTTAGGTAGAAAGAGTAGTGAGAAAGCCTGAGAATTTACTTTTAATTATGATACTTTTTCTTCCCCACCGAGGTTTTCTGCTAAGTAACATTCCAAAAGTTTAAAAAACTCCTGATCCTCCCAGGCAAAGTCATTAGAAGCATAGCATAATGATACTATCAATAATAGGCAGATCAGGATTAATAAGAGAAAGGCAATTAGAGAAAATGAAAGGTCACATTAAAACTGTCTTGGCTTAGAGCTCTATTATTGTGTCAGAGTGTTGGTTGCCTTGTCATATCCACCTTGCTCATGGCAAGGGGTGTGTTGAAAAGTTTGTTCTAAAAAAAATGAAGTTAATAAAAGGGATATTTTCTGTGTGGATGCATCCTGTTGGGCATGGAGTAGAGAGATTTGTCTCCAAATTTTTAGTCCTTTTTTAGAATCTCACAGCTTAGAGAGGCTCTCTTCAGTGAACTATTCTGTGGAGCACAGACTTCTCTTCCTATTTAGCGTACAATTTACGCCTCAGGTCTGGGCATATTTATGAGGCCTAACTCAAATGCTGGCTTGATAAACAACAAACTGTAGGCTCTCTATTAACAAGCCTGCAAAATTATTGTAGGCTTGTTATTATGATTATAATAAAGTATTTGGGCCCAAAATAAAATGAAACAGCTTTGCATTCATATAGGCATAGAGAATCATAAAGAATTAGAAAAAATCCTGTTAACAAAAAGACTCCATGTAACATAGTTTATATTCCAACATTTCTATATACCTCATATTTCTAAGAGCATGTGATGTAACTCATGGCAAGTATATTTTTTGATAAATCAATAATTATCCTTCAAAGGAAAGTAGGAAGGGAGCACAAAAACACCATTAGTCATTTTTACCTCAGTCTTTCTTGTTCTCTTTCTGATGATTCTCCTGTAATTGGTCATCTGGTGTCTCATGAGGCCTCCTGAAAGAATAAATCATCAAAAATATTTGTTGAATGAATAAGTAAATAAACAAATACATAAAACAGAGAGATAGTGAAAGCATTTAAACCTCAAAGACACATGGTTATGAAATCACACTTTCTTTAGCATTGGTAACAACAGCAGCAGCAGCAGACCTAGCATTGACTGAGTGCTTACTATATGGCAGGCATGATGCTTTCATTTTTACACTGGAGTAATGATTAATTACCAAGACAATCTCACCACGTGGATTCTATTATTATTACTAATTTATAATAAGGAAACTGTGGCTCAGTAACTCGTCAAAGGTCACATAGCTCACAAATAGCCAGACCAGAATTCAAAACCAAACCCATCTAATTCCAGAGTAGATCTCATAACCTCATACAGTTTCTATTTCTATTTCTTTACATTTCACAGACAGAAGATTTCTGGGAATGGAACAAGAAGGGACAGCAGAGGAAAGCATGAATTATTTGGAAGATGGGATAGAGATTGCAAAAAAAAAAAAAATCTTGTATAGAAACCTGAATTGTAAATTTAGGTAAATAAATGCATAAAACAAGCATACTATATTGAATGGGAAATGAACTACAATTTATGTGCACGTACTCTATGCAAGATGTTACCTAGTTAACTTCAATCTGATTTCGAATTATATTTTGCAAGTTTCTTCAGTTATGGTTGCCATCAGTAGTAAGAATATCAACAATTTAATAAAGTCACAGACTCTGCAGGGCATCTACACTTTAACACTGAAGTCAGAAGGAGAAGTGCCTGGAGTTCATGATTGTCCTGTTCCCAAGAACACATGGTGATATTACTTAGTAGCCTGAATTATCTTTACTCTTCATACAGTGGTGACATTTATTGTGACATAAATAAACTATTTCTAGGCACCAAGAAGAATGCTAATCATTTATCCTGGTGCGATCCTCCGGTTTATGCTCCAGTAGCTTCAGTCTACTGCTCTTATCCATTGCCCACTTCCTTGCCCCACCCACTTATCCATCTACAAATAATTGAACCAAGTATTTTTGAGTGAAAGGAAACTCCTCTAGAGTTCAACTGAATTAACTTGGAATAATATCTAACCAATTGAGCCTCCATTTCCTCAGCTATTAAGCAAAACACAGTGTAACAAATTAAAAAGTGGGATACAATAAAAATAAACTGTCCAACTGCCTTTACTCTAGTTTTGAAGAAATTGCAGCAAATAATATAGAAGGCAAATATTAAAATGTTAGCTGTTGTGTTGAGATAAAGATACGTGGGTGAAGGAAGATTTTCATTAACTATTTTCCCAAACATTTTAGGAGGTTGGGTGACAAAACACTCCTGCTTCTCCCATTATCATAGGGCTCCATTTCATGTAGGTAAGCAACACCGAATAGTGACTTAGCTCACTATCAGGTGATTTGATATGAACACTTGGAATAGTGCTTGAAGTCCCGTATGATGTTAAAATGCATGTTTCCCTGTCTGACTCTTAATTTTTTTAAAGCGTTTCTTTAAGTATCAGTGTATAGCACAGTTTTTCTATTACAGCTAAATTCATTACTTCTACTAAAAATTTCTAGTGACAGCAGATAGGAAAATAGGATGGGTACAAGGAAAAAAGACTATTCAAAGATGGCAAATTTTAAAAATAAAAAAAAGTATTTTTTATAAAAGGTTTTTGTTTTTGTTTTCCCATAAATCATTGTTAATTTTCTGCTTCTGTACGTTTTCTGAGTTTGTCAGTATCATCACCAATATGAGATAATTTTTATTCTTGTTATTAACAAATATCTAATTATGAACCAAAATGCTTACATGATTTTATGTATCAATCCCATTTTAGAGATGAAGGATATTATGCTGAACCAGTATTTAAATACAGATTTGTCTTGCTCTGAAATCTGAACTCACTTCATTCTGCTATACTATGGCCAAAGCATAACATTGTATGTGACAATTTGTGATATTTCTTATGAAATTATCAGTGCTTGGTTAACTGTATAATTTTGTTTGTTATATTCTTGAGGACTAATATTTTTATTCTCCAGGGTTCAATTTTGGTTGGAGTACACCTCAGAAATTATAGTATAAATGAGGGAAAGATGGTTATCATACAATAATCTGATTTACAAACCTTTGAGTTAAATGAAATACATTTATCATTGAATTTTCTTTTTCTACAATATATTAACATGCAAAACTGAAACATCATCTTTTAAAGATGTGTTTGCCTACTGAGAATCTCACAGGTCTCTGAAATAATGAAATCTTGCCTCTGTCTGAAAGTATCTCTGTAGACAGACAAGAGCGAAATGAAAAAAAATAGATTTTTTTCCATGAACAATATGTGTTTCATCAAAAGAACAAAGAAACAGAGCTCTAAATGCTGGATTTGCTGCTTCCCTGAGATGTTACAGATCTTCAGAGGATGACAGGTTCTGAGGTTTCCATTCTGAATTGTAACCTTGTGACATGTCCTTACCACACTCCAGACATCTGGGCAACACAGGCATGAGAAATTATGTTCATCGATTGCCTTCTATATGGAACACAGCTAAATATATATATATTTTTATATATATATTTATATATATATATACCCTTGTGTGATACAAAATTTATCAGTTTATGAAAAAATGTTAGAGTACATTTCTCCACCGTAACTTGAAAAGAAGGGAAATATAATAATCCATTTCTTATTACATCAATACATAATGAGATATACAATGCCACTTTAAAGAAACTAAATGGATCCTATGCTGGCAAGACTTGTTTTTAGTTAGAAGGAAAGCATCCACATATCCCAAAAAGGGGTATAGGTATAGTCACCATGTGAGAAAGAACAAGCACAGAGATTAACTTGGCAGTGAATTATCCAGGCATGAACTAGGGAGAAGGATCCTTATCAAATAAGCACAGCTGTCCTAGTCACATTGCCAAGTCCTTCCCCCAGAGGGAAGGTGGACAATAGGATTCCCGCCAAAGCACTTCGCATTCGCCGGTCCCAAAGACATGTCTCAGGATGTCTTATCCTGTTGCCATTCAGCAAAGCATTCATCTAACTGCCCTTGTCCAGAGTCAGTGTTCTCCAAACTACCTTCAGTTATGACTCATCTTTCCAGGTTTGTCTGTTGGCGGGTGGAAAAGAAGGTGCTTGGGGAAATTAAGATTTCCACCTATGTGTTAGAATTTTATTTTTACTTATTAATCAATATACTGGAATCTTGATTACAAACTATTTCCTAAGCCTGTCTGTCAATAGGCAGAAAATGGACTGGTCAGTTTGACAGCAGTTTGACAGGTCTTCCAACCAACAGGAGATTTCTACATCTCATTGGAAATTGATGAATCATCATTGTAATTTTATGCATTGATCACATATCTTGGTTCACATGAGTGCATCCCAAAGAAAAGGGACATGTTATCTGAGAGCTGGATTTTAAATCTGCAACCTGAAAACTAAGCCCTGAACCTTGGTATTTGCTGAGAGTGTCCTGTGCCTGTTGTAACAAATTACCAGAAACTTGGTGGCTTAACACAACACACATCTAATCTCTTACAGTGTTGAAAGTCAGAGGTCCAAGTCAATTTCACTGGGCCCAAATCAAGGTGCCTTGAGGCTCATGCTCCCTCTGGAGCTCTATGGAGGAACTGACTTGCTTGACTCTTTCAGAGTTTAGATCTGCATTCCTTACATTTGTTGACTCTTGGCCCTTTCCTCCGTCTTTGAAGCCAGCATGGAGCATGCTAATTCAGTGGTCACATTGCCTTCTTCTTCTGTGCCAAACTTTTCTCTGCCTGCCTCTTATAAGGATATTTGTTATAGCATTTAAGTCTCACCCAGATAATCCCATATAATCTTGCCGTCTTGAGATCTATAACTTAATCACATCTGCCAGATCTTTTTTGTCATATGTAGTAAGAGTCACAGGTTCCAGGTATTAGGACATGAGTATCTTTTAAGGCCTATTACTCAGCCTACCACACCATTTTTTGAGGGCTCTCCAACTAAAACCTGCTGGATTTATCAAGGACTGAGTACATACCCCTTTCTGCATTTATTTGGCAGATCTTTCAATATTTTCTTTGACATTCTACAAGCATTAGGTATCAACCAGGGTTCCAACAGAAAACAAGATTTGTCTCAGATGGTTTGAAGGCGTGTGTGGTGGACAAGATTAAGAAAACAAACAATGGCTGGCATAGGAAGTTCACAAAGCACTCCATACTTTGGCAGGCTGAGGCAGGTGACTCACTAGGCCCAGGAGTTTGACCACCAGCCTAGCCATGGCAAACCACTTACTAAAAATAATAAATGAGTCAGTCTATGCATGCACTTGGAGTCACTACATCTTAGGGAGGAGTGGAGGCAATTAGAATCACTTGAACTTAAGAGGCAGAGGTTGTAGTGAGCCAAGATCACACCACTGCACTCCAAACAAAGGAAAGTGAATCTTAATAAAAAAAAAAAAAAAAAAAAAAAAAGAAGGAAAGTAAAGAAAGAAAGGAAGGAAGGAAGGGAGGAAGGAAGGAAGAAGGAAGGGAGGAGGAGGGAGGAGGAGTGGAGGGAGGGAGGGAGGGAGGGGAGGAGGGAGGGAAGGAAGAAGTGGTGGAGGGTGAAGGAAATAATGAATATGGAATGGAATATGGAATGGAATGGAGGAAGGATAAACATGGAATGGAATGAATGGAACAGGAAATGAGGGAAACAGGTACAGTGGCCCATGCCACTGTCCAGTGTGCCAGTGTCCTAGTTACTCCTACTTAAGAGGCTGAGGTTGGAGAATCACTTGAGCCCAGGAGTTGGAGTCCAGCATGGGCAAGATGGTTAGACCCCATCTCAACAACAACAACAACAAAAAAGCCAGGCCCAATGGCTCACACCTGTAATACCCACACTTTGAGAGGCCAAAGCAGGTGGATCATCTGAGGTCGGGAGTTCAAGACCAGCCTGGCCAAAATGGTGAAACCCCATCTCTACCAAAATACAAAAATTAGCCAGCTGCGGTGGCACATGCCTGTAATCCCAGCTATTCAGGAGTCTCAGGCAGGAGGATCCTTTGAACCCGGGAGGTGGAGGTTGCAGTGAGCTGAGATCATGCCACTGCACTCCAGCTTGGATGACAAAAAAAAGGGGGGGCACAGAGTGAGAAAGAAACACCTGAACTCGTAAACTTCTCTCTCTCCCTGCTGGTACCTCCATAGTCTAATCTCAATCCGAAGTCAGCTAGCAGGTGAGTCCAGGGGGTGCAATCACAGGGACCAGTGTATCCAGTGCAGAGCAGGACAGAGAAAGGTAGAAACTAGAAGAAGTCTTGGTACATAGGAGGGGTAATAGCTACCGTGCATATTATCCCAATATTACCTATACAAAAATGAGACTCCAACCAAAACAATGTGATATGTGGCTGATCCAAAATTTGAAGCCATATCTGAGTCTTGAACATCCTTTATATTTCTCTCAAGGCTTTCTACTATAGCATTTAGAATTCAAATTTGCCTCATTTTATATATTTGCCTTTGAACTATTTAGCAACAATCAGATGATAAAGAATCATTCCTGGTATTTATAACCATTCAATATACAAAATTTTGTTGTCACCTCATTTATGATCTTAAATTGGTTTGAATCCTCCTCTCACTGTGCTTCTCCCCCGGCATTACTCCTCTGGCTTGAAGAAAAAATGTCTTAATTATATTCGATCATTCATTCTCATTGCAAACTCTGAATCAAGAATAATTAATTTCTATATTTTTTAGCTCCATGCCACATTCAAAATAGTTTAAGTTTATTCTGTGATGGGTTTCAGTTTCTAAGCATGTTCTGCTTGCTCACCAATGCTCACATAAAAATACTGATTTACACGCAGAGTCTACAAAGAGATCCACCATATTTTTGGTCTCTGCCTGATTGCCAGATTTTACATTTCTCCAGAAAATAAAAGTATTTTAACCAACCACTCTCTCCTATTTCTTCCAGGCAGAGTTAATGCACTCAGCCTGACCTCCTTCAGAGAACTGCCTGCTGTCTTCTTGTCTAAACTGAAGCCACTTCTTATCGACTCATGGAATCATTCTCCCCTACCCTTTACTGGCATCCTTGGCTCATCACTCCTGTCTCATATCTCCCCACTCATCACCATTTTAAAGAGTCTGCATTGAGTGTCACTACATCTGCTGCTTGAGAAATTAGACCCTTGCTCCAAATCTTTTACACCATTAAAAAAAGAAAGAAAGAAAAAATAAGAAACCTTTTCCCTTGTCCTTTTCCTGACATCGCCTTGCAGCCGGAAACTCTCCCAGAAGAGAATGGGAGAGGAGCAATCAATAGCGCCTCTAAACAGAAGATGCCATTGGCAAAGAGGTAGCACTCAACCACTGCGGTGAACCGCAGGCTTCTGATTAAGACACCCGTGCCAGCCTGATTGAGCTGCCTGTCCGCACCGCATACAAACCAGCCATTTAACCCTCCCTCCCTCTGCTGCCTTATTCCCCTCACAGAAAATAGAGCACTCAAAGAGAAAAGTGGTGCTTGGGTCTGCAGAGAGTTTAAAAGTAATTACTGACAGCTGAGTGTTCTCTCTGAATTCAGATTCTGCAATCAATTAGGAGAGATTTCATAGAAATGATGATCGGAAATGAAAACTCCACATTAGGTAACATTATCCAGACTCCTTGTAGCCCTCCCCATTAAAGAAAGCTAGCTCCTAGTGGTCTGTTCAACTTCACTCAGTCCAGCTTCCGACAGTTCAGGTGCATTCCCCACACTGAGGACCTTTATGTCACAGTCAAAATTGCTTCACAGCAATTAACATACAGCCAAATTTTGGAACATGAAGTTGGAGAATAGGTCTGATGAATTTACTTAGGGTCTTCCCAAGGTAATAAATGTTCAGGCTAATTCCAGTTTTTGAGGCTTCAGGTTTATATTAAATACATACATCAATATATAGTATGTAGTAGGTATATGTACGTACATAAATATCAAAACAAAATTTCAAAAGTTGTGGCAAGTTGTAAAAAGGTTGTAATATGTGAATAGGCTACTGTGATGGTTGAATTTAGGTGTCTGCAAAGAGGGATACCTAAATAAGGAATTTTTGCCTGGATAAAGGGATGCCTATATGACTGGTGAAACTGTTTCTGGGTGTGTCCCTGGGAGTATTTTCTAGAGATGATCGGCCTGTCAGTTGGTGAACTGAGTGGGGAAAATCTACCCTCAATGTTGGTGGCCTCCATACAAATGGCTGGAAGGTTGGGTGGAACAAAAAGCTGAAAGAGTGGCTCACGCCTGTAGTCCTAGCACTTTAGGAGGCTGAGGTGGTAGCATCGCTTGAGCCGGGAGTTTGAGACCAGCCTGGGCAACATAGCAAGACTGTCTCTACAAAAAAACAAGAATTAAAACTAGCCAGGAGTGGTGGCACATGACTGTAGTCCAAACTATTTGGGAGGCTGAGGTGGAAGGATTGCTTGTGCCCAGGAGTTCAAGGCTGCAGTGATCCATTAGTGTAGCCATTGCACTTCAGCATGGAAAATAGAGTAAGGGAAAAGAAGGAAGGAAGGAAGGAAGGAAGGAAGGAAGGAAGGAAGGAAGGAAGGAAGGAAGGAAGGAAGGAAGGAAAGGGAAAGAAAGGAAAGAGAAAGAGAAAGAAAGAGTGAGAGAGAGAGTGGAAGGAAGGAAGGAAGGAAGGAAGGAAGGAAGGAAGGAAGGAAGGGATGGATGGATGGAGGGAGGGAGGGAGGAAGGAGAAAAGGAAAGAAAGGAAAGAAAGGGTGAATTCTTTCTCTTTTTTGGAGTGGGATGCTCTTGGACATCACAACTCTAAGTACTTTTGCCTAAGTACTTTTGCCTTTGGACACTGGGACTTGCATCAGTGGCTTCCCAGGGCTCCCAGGCCTTCCACCTTGGACTGAGCCACATTACTGACTTCTATGATTCTCCAGCTTGCAGATGGCTTATCTTAGGACTTCTCAGCCTCCATAGTCACGTGAGCTAATTCCCCTGGTGTGCTAGCCCCTTTTCGTGTTGCTATAAAGGAATAAGTGAAACTGAATTATTTATCTAAAAAGAGATTTATTTGGCTCACAGTTACGCAGGCCATACAAGAATGTCAATAACATCTGTTCAGCTTCTCGTGAGACCTCATGAAGCTTTTACTCATGGCAGAAGGTGAAGGAGGAACAGGCCTATCACATGGTAAGAGAAGAGGCAAGAGAGAGAGGAGGAGGTTCCAGGCTCTTTGAAACAATCACATTTCTTGTGAACAAATAGAGTGGGTACTTGCTCATTACCACAAAGACAGCACCAAGTCATTCATGAGAGATCCACCCCCATGACCCAAACCCACCTCCACAATTGGAGACACATTTCAAAATGAGATTTGGAAGGAACACACATCCAAATATATACATCTAGTAAGTCCATATATATATATATGTTTACATATACTATGGCTTCTGTCTTTCTGAAGAATCCTAATACAGATTTTGATAGTAGAATGGCTCTAGAGAAACAGAATTTTAAGATGAGTTTTCTTCATTCTTAATGGGCCAGTTTCTGGAACTGGCTCTCTAATTAAATCAGACTTAAAAATATTAAGGAGTCTACTTCCAATAATACAAAGAGCACTGGTAGTCCATGGTGTGAACTGTTTAAAGAGATATCAAAAATATTTGTATTGAATACACCTCATCAACCACTTGTAAGAGGCAAGGAACTTTTGAACATTTTTGGAAAAGTGAGGAATATAATGCTATTGGATGGTTGCTCCTATATTGTTGGACAAAGTAATAAAAGAAACAGATGAGTTCAGGAATATAAATTTCCAGCTCCAGATGCACATAAACCACCTAAAAGCTTCTAAGTGTGCCCTTAACGAGAACCTTCTTCCCTATAGGCACAGGATTGAATTCGCTGAAAGTCAAACGCTATCACTCATCACGTGACTGGCTGAATTACAGTGAAAGTTGAATTCTCAAGCCTTGCAGGGTGTCTACTGTTAAAGTGAGTGCATTGATTAGCAAAGGATGGAATCCTGTAAGTTGAGACTGGAAAGTGTGGGAAGATCCTGAGGAAACTAGGGACCCTGAGCATTCAAATTCTGATGAATCTTTCTTGCTGGATAAAGTGACTTCCCCATCCCCAGCTGCAGTGACTTCCCCACCCCATCCCCAGTGATAATGGTCTTCCCTCCCCTTTCTGAAGGAATTAACTCTGCATTGCCTGAGAAAATAGCAATGGCCTCTCCTGGGTTGCCAAGCAAAACACTGCTGTATCTCCTCAGGACCTACCTCCACCGCCCCTCCTCTTTGCTTCTAGACCTATAACCAGACTCAAGTACCAGCAGCCCCCAAAAGCAAAGTACAAAGTGCAAACCGTGAGAAGGTGTGCTACACTTCACTAAACTACTTGATGTTTCTGTTTGTTTTTAATTTATACAAGCAGAAATCTAGAGAACACATGTGGGAATAGATATTATGACTGTGGGACAGTAGTAGAAGAAAAATAAAATTGGATTAGGCTGAATTTATTGATATGACCCACTAATCAGAGATTCTGCATTTATGTGGCAGTTCAAAGGGTTAGAAAAGGTGCTAACAGTTTGGTTGGTTGGTTGGCTGAAACATGAATCTTGGGGAATGACAGTGGATTATCATAAGCTTAACCAAGTGGTGACACTAATTGCAGCTGTTATATCAAGTTTGGCTTTATTTCTTGAGCAAATTAACACAACTTTGGTACCTATGGGTGAATTGCAGCACAGGCCTTTAGGAGTTTGGAGACATCATTTGCAGATAATTACTATCTTTTTGAGAGATGACTCTTGGCCTACTGTGAAATGTTTGACCAAGTTACCATGCAACCTGATCTGCCAATCATAAACTGAGTTTGATCTAACCCACCAACCCATAAAGTTGGATGTGCATAGCAGTACTCCATCACCAAATGGAAGTGGTGTAAATGTGGTTCGGTCTGAGAATGTCTTGAAATGACAAGTAATTACATAAAGAAGTGGCCCAAATTCCCATGGTTCCTACACTTGCTCTATTGCCTTCTCTCTCCCAGCCTGCATCTGTGGGCTCATGGGGGGTACTCTATGATCCAGTGACAGAACACTAGGGCCTGATTTACAGATGATCTGCTCTGCTTATGCGGGTACCACCCAGAAGTGGACATCTGCAGCACTATGGCCTCTTTATGGGACATTCTTGGTGGACTGTGGTAAAGAGAAATCTTCTCAATGGGCAGAACTTTAGGCAGTGAACCCTGTTGTATACTTTGCTTTGAAGGAGAAATGGCTAGATATGTAATTATATGCTAATTCATGGGCTGTAGCCAACTATTTGGCTGGATGGTCGGAGTCATGAAAGGGATATGATTGAATATTTTGTGACAAAACAAATTTGAGGAAAAGGTATGTGGATAGACACCACTGAATGGGCAAAGGATGTGAAGATATTTATGTTTCATGTGTATGCTTACCAAAGGGTGACCTCAGCAGAAAAGGGCTTTAATTATCAAGTTAGTAGGATGCCTTATTTTGTAGATACTAGTCAGCACCTTTTCCCAGCCACCACTCTCATTTGCCAGTGTGCTCATGAACAAGGTGGCCATGGTGAAAATAATGGAGTTGATGCATAAGCTCAGCAACATAAATTTCTACTCAGCAGGGCCAACTTGGCTACAGCTAACAATGAGTGCCCCAACTGCCAGCAGCAGAGACCAATGCTGAGCCCCAATGTGTCACCATTCCCCGGGGTAATTCGCTAGCTACCTGGTGGCAGGTTGATTACATTGAGCAGTTTCAATCATGGAATGGGAAGCATTTGTCCTTACAGGACACACTTGCTCTGAATATGGATTTGCCTTCACTGCATGCAAGGATCCTGCCAAAACTACCATCTATGGACTTACAAAATACCTCACCCACTGTCATTCTATTCCACACAGCTTTGGTTCTGACAAAGAAATTTGCTCCACAGCCAAAGAAGTATGGCTTATGCTCATGCAATTCACTGGCCTTACCATGTTTCTGACCATCCTGAAGCAGCTGCCCTGATAGAATGATAGAATAGACTTTTGAAGACACAGTTACAATATTTTGCAAACTGGGGCAAGGTTTTTCAGAAGGCTTTATACTCTCTACATCAGCGTCCAACATATAGTAGTTTCATCCACAGTTGAGATTCACAGATCCAGGAATCAAAGGGTGGAAATGGGAATGATGCCACTTACCATTACCAATAGTGACCCATTAAAAATATTTTCCTTCCTATTTCTGTGACTTTATATTCTGCTGGCCTGAAGGTCTGAGTTCCAGAGGGAGGAATGCTTTTACCGGGAGATACAATTTATTCAATTGAACTGGAAGTTAAGACTATCACCCAGCCACTTTTAATTCCTCATGACTCTGAGTCAACAGGCTAAGAAGGGAGCTTCACTATTGGGTGGAGTAATAGATTCAGACTACAAAGTGGAAATTGGACTACTACTCCACAAGGAAGGTAAAGAAGAGCATGTCTGGAATACAGCAGATCCCCTAAAGTGCCTCTTAGTCTTACCATGTCCTATAATTAATATCAATGGTAAACTACAATAACCTAATTTTTAGGCAGGATTATAAATGAGCCAGACCCTTCAAGAATGAAAGTTTGGGTCAAACTGCCAGAATAAGAAGCATGATTTTTCTTATGGTTCTTAAGAACCATAAGAAACAAGTAGCTACCAAAATGTGGCCAGTTACAGAAATGAGAATTGTCATTATCATAAGTATTTTCTCCCTATATTGCTAAGGATGTATTTATGTGTTTATATATTCATATATTAAGAAAATACCTTTTTCCCTCTCGTTCGTTTATCATACAATATAAGATTTATCAACTTTATATTGGTATTTAGGTATTGCTAAATTTGCACCATAGTATTTAAATTACGTGATACCAGGAGAACAGTAAACATCACTCAAAAACTTTACCTCCTCTTCTGGAGACACAATTAGTACATTTTTATTGTATATAAGACAGTTGTATCATGTTAGGTAGAACTGTAACCTTGTTGTTGTCTTTATTTGGAGATTAAGTATAATTTAAGGAGATGCCATATGGGTGCCAAGTTGAGAAGGGGTAGTCTGGTCACGCTTAATTTTAGGTGTCAACTTTACTGGATAGAGAGATGCCTCCATGGCTGGTGAAGTGCTGTTTCCAGGTATATCTGTGAGGGTGTGCTCCATGGGAGATCTGCATGTGAGTCAGTGGACTGACTGGGGAAGATTGTACTCAATGTGGGCAGGCGTCATCCAATGAACTGTGGGCCAGGATGGAACCAAAAAGTGAAAAAAGGATGAATTCTCTCTTCTCTCTTTCTCTCTCTGTCTCTCTCTCTCTCTCTCTCTCTCTGTTTCTCTCTCTCTCCTCCTCCTCTCCCTGCCCCTTCTGGAATAAGTCACCATTCTTCTCCAATACTCAGACATTGGAACTCCAGGTTCTTCAGTCTTTGGACTCGAACTTGCATCAGCAGCCTCCCACAGCTCTCAGGCTTTCAGCATTAGACTGAGAGTTACACTATTGGCTTACTTGGTTCTTGGGCTTTTCAACTTGGACTAAGCCATGCTGCCACCTTCTCTGGTTCTCCAGCTTGCAAATGGCCTATTGTGGGACTGCTCAGCCTCCATAATTGTGTGAGCCAATTCCCCTAATAAATCCCCTCTAACACATCTACATATATCTATCTATCTATCTATCTATCTATCTACCTATCTATCTATCTATCTATCTATCTTCTATTGGTGTTCTCTCTCTCTGAAGATCTCTGACTAATATAGAAATATTTTTTACATCATTAATATATTGTATTTTTACATATGTAGAATATATGTAAACTATATATATATGCTATATATACTATAAATTGAACTGATCTGCACTATAACAGTGTAATATATTATACTTACTCTGTGAAAGACATTGGATTCACCACTGTGAGAGGGAAAGACAATAACTGTCATTTACATCTTGTAAATGTTATTATCCAAGCATCTTGCATATGATTAAATTTTTCTGAATCATTACAGTGTGAATATCATTAACCCATTTTGCAGGAGAAATGAAAATTTAACTTGTTCATGTAATTTGTTCTAGTTTGTGCTACTAGTGAACAGCCCAGCTAGTGTTAGAGCCATGTAATTTGTTCATTGACAGGGAGACAAAGAAGGATAGCTGTGTTCCCTGCCATCTAGTAACTTACAGTTACGTTGTGGAAATAAGACATACACAGGTAAAAGGTTGGGTGATAAAACAAAACCATATAGGAAATGTCCTGGGTAATAAAAATGACTAATTCCATAAAGAACAGTATAAATAATAAGTATTCAGAGTTTGGCAGAGAGAGAGCTTCCTTTCTTTCAATTGCTCCCAGCCATGCTGCCTGAAATCCTCTTCTCCATTTCCTCTTCCTCCTAGGTGTTTATACTCACCACAAACCTCTGGGCAATTATTCTTCCCCATCAGCTTGTCATTTACTCAAGTTTATTATACACTTGGCCTCTGACAGTTCCTAAGAACTCAATACTTCCAACCTGCCACAGACCATATTTTCTTTCATTTTGCTGAGCTCTTTCCAACAGTCTTATATCTTTCTGGAACTTTGCCTCTCCAGCAAGCAAAAGAAACAAACCAGATAAAGGAAATCAAGACTTGTCTGAAATAAACTTCCTCGTTCTGCTTCTCCTTTCTGTACTTCATAAGTGGGGTATTTAATCACACATGTTTATTATAGAGAGCAGAGCTTAGAGTGAGCAAACTACTTGCCAATCAGTGACTAACACAGGACATGGGAGGAAGGAAGTAGCTTTACTGAGAGGAGAATGAAGTCATTAAAACATGAAAATAGTGTGTAAAACTTTAAAGATCTTCAGTTATTTAAATAGTGAGTGTTTCTGAAGTAGTATTTCAGTTAGTTCCTCCCTTCTAGAAGAATGTCTAACTCCTATAGAAGCTGGCTCTGTAACACAGGTAACAAAGTAAGATGAACATACCTCCAATATGACTTGCCTTACAAAAAAAGGAAAAAAGGTCACATATTTTTGTTTTAAAAATATTTTGTTCTTAGTACATTGCTACTACCAAAAAATGTTATCTATAGCCTGTCTACTTTCAAAAGAGGATTGTAGCATTTTATAGTACAGAAGATGGTTGTAGCCTTTTATACACATGTATAAATTCAACAGTGTAAGGTTGTGCAGCTATTACAATTGAGCATTAAATCCAACTCTGAGTTTCCTAGTAGTCAATGGGAAAAAAAGAGCAAAAAGGTTCACATTGTTTTTATCTGATAATAAAAAAGGATCTGATATCACTATGAATGACTCAAATTTTACTGTTTCCATATAATAAGGCACTTACTTTGTAGATGATTTTCCACCAACATTATCTTATTTCATCATAATGATAGCCAGCACTAATTAATATGGTACTTGTTCCATGCCAGGCACTGTTTTAAGAGCTTTCTACACATATTAACCAATACACTCTTCAAAATAACTTTCACTGTAACTACTACTATTATCCCCATTTTACAGGTGAGTAAATCAAACCACAGAGCCGGGCGTGGTGGCTGATGCCTGTAATCCCAGCACTTTTGGAGACTGAGATAGGTGGATCACCTGAAGTCAGGAGTTCGAGACCAGCCTGACCAATATGGTGAAACTCCATCTCTACTAAAAATACAAAAAATCAGCCAAGTGGTAGCAGGTGCCTGTAATTTCAGCTACTCAGGAGGCTGAGGCAGGAGAATCACTTGAACCCAGGAGGCGGAGGTTGCAGTGAGCCGAGGTCATACCATTGCACTCTAGCCTGGGCAACAAGAGTGAGACTCCATCTTAATAAATAAATAAATGAATAAATAAATAAATAAATAAATAAATAAAAGCACGAAGAATTAAGTGATTTGTCCAAGGCCTAGTAAGTGGTGGAAATGGGACTCAAACCTAAGCCTGACTCCGGGATTCAAACTCTTAACCACAAGGCTAGACTAGTTCTCAGTTTAATTCTCTATATTGGGATACTAAGAAGGGTGAGAAGAAAGTGATTTAAACAGGTGACTAAGACAAAAGTCTCCAGACTCAGAGTTCAAACCCAGAACTAACTAGTTCCAAAGTCCCACTGCATTTCATTGTGGGTATCCGCGAGTCTTTATGCAAAAAGACCCAAGAACTTACATATATGCTATGTCAGTGTTCTGGTATTCACATTTGATAAACATTGAGGGTGTTACATTGAAACCTAACTCACTAAAGATATTTCTAGAGAAGGTTAAGTTAAAGAGGTCCAGGAATTGTCCTTTTTGGTGACATAATCTGATTTTAAGAATTTACTTAGTCCCGAAAAAATAGTTGAAAAAAATAGTCGTTTAAAAACCCATAAGGCAACGTTTTTATCTCTTAGTGCTTTAGTAGAAGCTGGATATCAGCTGTGGAAAGCAGATTCACATGTTCTGGTTAGGCAAGGAGGCAGAGAGAATGTTTATATCTTACCATGAGAATTGAAGATTTTTGCCTGAAATTCCAACAGACTATCAGAATGTATAGTGTACTGAGCTATGGGGTAGCCTAAAACAAGACTAAGTTAATTCAACCAAGAATGTATATTGAGTAAAGACATTTTCTACACCCCCAAAATCCAGGTACTACACCTATATTTCCAAGTCTCTCATAGTTCAGTGGGGCCACTGTTAAGTTCCGGCCAATGAGTGGAGCGTGATATGGATCACTTCCAGGACAGAGCCTAGAGGAGCCAATGTATGTTGTGATCCTTTGCTCTGGTAACACTGGAGGCTAGTGTTTAGATGATTAAACCACAAGTTATTAGGGCTTCCCATTAGCATGGGGTTTAGGGTGGCTATACAGAGAAGAGTTTTCTACCAACTGTGTGGGACATATAGGATGAGACAGAAATTAACCATTGTTGGTGGTTTTGTTGTTGTAAGGTAATTGATATTTTAAGTCTGATTTGTTTCTGGAGCAAAGCCTATTTTATCCTGACTAGTATAACACTTCAATACTCCACAGGGAAGGACTGCATCTAAAAGCCTGAATCATTCTGAAATTTCCTGGAAATACATAGTTTAAAATGTTGTTGTGAAGAGAGATTTAGCTTTCCATTCATCTTACCTTATTTCTACATATTATATGACATTTACGAGATGGAACATAGTTTTCAAAATGAATGTATGGGTCAAAGTTTTAAGCTTTGAACTACTATTTGTTGCTCCTTTCTTTTTGTTTTTTAGTCCAGTTTTATTCTACGTGTCATATAGACCTGCATCTATGACACATTTTTCTCTAAAATCAAGTGGATGGGCTTTTCTTCTGCCACAAATCTAGTAGATTGTTGTTCTGCCATTTTAAAAGTGTCAGAAATCTCAGTTCTAATCTACAGCTTGTCACAACTTAACTTACTCTACAGACATGCCTTTGGAGTAGGTACAGTTAAAATATTAAAAAAAAAAAAAACCAGCATATATAATTATACCCTTGGGAACTGTCTCATATCTCAACCAGCAGGTGGCAATTTTATCACATTATATGTCCCATTAGGTAAGCAATGGTCTAAATGATGTAAAAAGATGATTTTTTTCCTGGCAAGTTGGCAAGTTTGTGCTAAAAAAGGTGGGGCAGGGCGAGGCAAAACAAAGCTCAAGGCCATGAGTGAGAAGAGAAGCCCTCCATTCTCTGGATGGCAGGAAAGTCATTGCTCTCTTGGTACCTGTGGTTGTGTCAAGTGTATAGCAGGTGAGTTCTAAGCTGCTATGCACTGAACACAACCACGGGTATGCAAAGGAATAACAGCAGTCAGCTGAGATCACATAAAGGAGAGTTGTAATTTTAGGGAAGCAGCCGATATTTTCTGTCACTCTGATGTTAGAAATCAAATTATTTCTTGGGAAACTACAGACTTTAGGCTAAATATTTTCCTTTCATAAACGCTTTCAGCTTTTTGTTCAACATTTTCATTATTTTTCTATTCGTAATGAATATCTACTTAGTGGTTCTCAAATTTTAGTGCAACAGAATCACCAGACCTGGGTCCCATCCCAAGAGTTACTAAGCCAGTGTGTATGGAATGGAGCCTGATAATCTACATTCCTACTGAGACCCCAGGTGATGCTGATGCTGCTTCATCAAGGAACATACCTTGAAAACTCTTGATCTACTATATGCCAAGCCCTGGTATAATCTTTGCAATACAACAGTGAAGAAATATAGTTGCTGCCTGACATAACCACTTGCTAATTGTAAGAAATTTGACAAAACAAACTTTTCAAGCTTCACCATTTGTTGGTTATAAAGGAGGATAATATCATCTCTTGGGTTTACTATCAGATATTAAAAACATAATACATGCAAAGATTTCATGCAGTACTTAGAAAATAGAAGGACTCTGTATGATAGAAAATAGAAAGTACTCTGTATGATATCGAGCATCCCAGAAGGGAGGCAGACATATAGGCAGTCAACTACAACGCTGTGTAGGGAGGGATAGAGTCTACTCCAATTTTAACTTAAGCTGAAGTGATCACTCACCAGGAAGCCCTTTCAACAGCTCCTTCTCCCCTTCCTACCAAGCACAGATATAGGAAAGAAATTAACACCTGTAAGTATTAACAGCTGTAATATTGATTACTCTTTCAGGTATGAGTAATGAAAACCCACCTTAAACAAGCTTAGGCAAAATACACACACACCCACATAGAACAAACAAACAGACAAACAACCACTTAATTGGATCATGGAACTGAGAAGTCCAGAGGTAGAAATGACTTAGGTCTCAATTAGATCCAGACGTTCCCTTGATACTCTCCATCTCTCTCTTTCTCATCATTTCTCTTTCTCTTTTCCTCTCTCTCCCTTTCCTTCTCTTTCCCCATTGGCTCAGTTTCCCTCTATGGCCCTACTTCCCTCTATGCTTTCTTGATTATTAAACAGGCTCTCCCTATGAGTTTGATGACTATGGATAGGCCCTGTTTGGATTAGGTGTTCACCTGTAGTGGTTTGAATGGTGGCCCCCAAAAATATGTTCACCCAGAACCTGTGTATGTGATCTTATCTGGAAAAGGTTCTTTGCAGATCTAATTGAGTTAAGGATCTCTTGGTGATATCATTTTGGATTAACCAAGTGGCTTCCTCACTCCAATGACATGTGTTCATATGATATGCAAAAGGAAGAAAACACAGAAGAGAAGGCAATGTGAAGATGGAGGCAGATGTTGGAGTGAGGTATCTACAAACCAAGGAACACAAGGGATTGCCAGCAACCACAAAATAGAAGAGAGGCATGAAACAAATTTGCCTTAAGAGCCTCCAGAAGGCATGACACCTACTGACACCTTGGTTTTGGACTTTCGGTTTTCAGAACTATGAAAGAGTACATCTCTGTTGTTTGAAATCACTCCATTTGTGATTATTTGCTATGGCAGCCCTAGGATATTAATACACCAACTTTTGAACCCACTGCTGAATAATTTTGATCAGGCATAGCTGAATTCCTCGCCCAGCCCTTTAAGCAGAAGACAAAGAAAAAAAAACTGTTACTGACAGCCTCATCAGAATGATCCCAAAGAAAAACAATGCCGATGATGATGATAGCTAACATTATTGAGTTTTATTATAAGTGCTCTATATTTGTTACCTCATTAAATTTCACAACCATCATATGAGGTATATATTATTATTATCTGCATTTGCATAAAAGAAACTAAGGCTGAGTGAGACTAATTAATTTAATGGACACTTATAAAAAATATTTCATTTATTCTGTATTTTCAACACATCTCATGAAAAGAGTTTGTGTCTAATGTTGCCAAGACAATTGGATACCGCTGGCACTTCTAAAAGACATTTCTAGAAGACCTGCTGGGCTGAAAATAATTGAAGCCAGACCCTGCACCATAGCCCTTCTCCTTAGCTGCACTGCATTTAGCTAGCTGGAGAATAATTATCTTAATCCCTATCTGTTCTAGACTCCAAAATGTCACATGAAAGAGTAACCATCCATCAGTTAGCCTTATGGCATTTAATTAGTAACTCAGTTTCATTCATGTGAAAGTCCTAAAAGAGTTCACTAACCTGGGGACAAGGGTACATTGAATTTGGAAGATGGTTGGCCATGTCTGAGTTAATGATCTAAGAACTAAGCTAAGTGATAGTGGTTCATTCCCACCTTCCACTCTGCATTTAAACTCAGGAGTTTTATGATGACTTCCTGACTGCTGGAAAAGAAATTGAGAGTTCCTAGTGCAACAAGTCTCTAACTGTAATCAAACTCATGGTTGCTACCAAAATTGTGTCTAATCTGAGAGCCAGTGTGATACATAGGAAAGAACATGGGCCTGTAAGACACAACAACATGGGATCAAATCTGGTTGTGGCTAGAAGTACTGGTTAACTTCCAGTTACTGCCCCCAACCCCTCCATTCCATTCTCTACACTCCCATAACCTACTGTCTGCCCTGGGACACTGGCCCCAGTAGCTCCCTTGAATGTTGGCATTTGATTGGGTTTATCCAGTGGAAAATAATTGCAGTACATAAGAAGGCAGGAAATGAGAGGGGCTGGGTTTCTTTTCCCTTCTTCCATAGCACATTGCAGGCAGTAGCAATGAGTAACACCTGCAAGCCTCCGCTACTAGAGTCCCCGCCAGTCTTCTCCCTCCTCTCTAGTTCTAGTTCTCATTGGGTACTAATTTCCTCCCTTGGTCTCTGAGGCTGCCAGAAGGAACCTTGTCATTCCTTTTGCACTCCCTTTACCCCACCCACGTCTCTCTATACAGAGGTCATTATTAACCTCTCTGCATTTGAACCATCTGGGAAGAATTATTTCCTACCAATATCCTGACTGACATAGGTACTCACTTACTAGCCATATAATCTTGATCCTTTTACCTTTCTTTAGTATGGTTTACTGTTTGGTCTCCTGAAAAAAATAGGAATAATATTTGCAGTATTCTTACAGAAAATATACATTACATGCTCTCTGATACCATGTTTGTTAAGCTCATGGCTTGCACTAGACACCTGATACAGGGCAACAGAAGATAAAAATAAAGATAACAGACAAAAAATGCAGACTCTAATGTGTTATTACATGACCTACACTGAATATAATATTTCAGTTCTCATTGGCTTATGATACCCATGATTTTACAGGTCCTTTGTTTTATCCTTCTAATTATTTTACAGGAATTTGGTTGTGTTCTACTCATCTGCATTACATCCATAGAAACGAAAAAGAAATATATGGAATTAAATGTAACTGAAAAAAATTACTAAACATCAACCCTATGTCATGCATTATAGTCAGCACAAGAAACACGATGATGGGAATGAAGTGATTCCTGCCTTAGGGTACCTCAAGCTAGTGGGAGTTAACTGCTATTTTTTATTTAGTTATTTTCTCCTTTGATGTAAACTTTAAATTTACAGACAATGAAACATACTAATGTTAAGTATGCACTTGTCTTAAGAAATGTACACACCTATGCAACCCAAACATCTATCGTGATATCAACCCCCAAATTTTTTCATGTCAATTCCCAGATTCCCCCTGCCCCCATTCCTGCACTGTTCTGGTTTATTTTATCGTATATTAATTTTCTTCCTCCCTTGTATATGAAATCTCATTATTTTCTGGCTGCTTCAAGATTTCCCCAATACTCTTGGTTGTCAGCAGTTTGATTATGCTATGCTTTTGTTACTGTTATCACTTTATTGCCTCATAGGTCCCCAAAGTCCTATTCATTTTTTTCAATCTTATTTTCCCTGTCTTCAGATTAGTCTTCTATTAACCATCTTTAAATTAACTGATGACTCTATCATCTCCATTCTGCCATTAAACCAACCTAGGGAATTCTAATTTTGCTTATTCTATTTCAGTTCTAGAATTTACATTTATTTCTATTTCTCTACTGAGATTTTCTATGTTTCGCATGTATTATTAACTGATTTTCCATGACTTCATTGAATATAATTATAATAACTGCTTTAAAATATACATCTGCTAACTCCAACATCTGGATCATCTCATGGTTGATCTCAATTGAATTTTCTTTCTTTTTTTTTTTTTTAGAGATTGGTTGTCCAGACAGAGAACAAATTTGTATTACATCCCAGGCATTGTAAATATCATGTTGTAGACACTCTACATTCTGTCATGCTCCTCAAAAGAGTATTGATGTTTTTACTTTTACAGGATATTAACTTGGTTACACTTAATATGCAAATTATGTCTCTTGAGTAGCAGCTCAATTTCAGTTCAGTGTTTCATCACTAGCTAGGAAGCTTTGAGTCTTTCTGCACTTGCACAGATCAGAAGTCAGCCAGAGGCTTGAACGGTATTTTTATAGAGAATTTGGAGCTCCCTTTCTCTGGCTTTCTGTATATTAGGAGTCCCTCTCTCATTCTCATGGCTATATTCCCCTACCCCTCCCCTCTGTTTTTCAGGTCAAAAAGACTTCAGATTTCTATCATGGATTTAACTACTGTGTACATTACTGACCTTGGCCTGCCCTCAGAATAAAAGCCACAAAAACAGGAAACTCATTTTACTCTGACCCCTTCTAACAAATTTTGACCTCTCCTCCTGAATCTGCTTCCTGTTTTTCACTCTTTAGTAACTTCAGGTCATCGTTTTCTTGTATCTTATCTGAAGGCTAAGTTGTTACCTGTAGAAGGGTTGTTTGGAGAAGAAATTAAGGAAATAAGATATAAAACATGAAATTGGTGTATGCAATTGATAGATGTTTTGTTATAATAAGGTAAAATATAAGAAGTAAGCAGTGCTGTTGCATACATGGGGGGTTAGTACACCTAACATAAATTAATGAATCGATCAGAAAGAGCTTTCTGTTAGAAAATCATCTAAGCTGAAATTAGAAAGATGCATAGGAATTAGCTGAGCCAAGGAATGCTTGGAGTTGGAAAATTTCTTATTTAAAATAATAATAATAAAAGGCTTCTGCATGGGTCTTTCTGGTGTGGGAGATAGCACTAAATCATTCTAAGAGAAGATTCATCACTTACTGAAATATAAAGTTGGAGGTTTCAAGTAGTAATTCAGCTATCTTGGGTTTAAGAGACTTATAACTATAAAGTTCTTAAAACCTCTTCTTATCTAGGAAAAATTACAATATGACTGTAGCTTTATATGTAGCTTATTCTCAGAGAAATGCTAATGTAACTACATAGTTTGATACGCAAATTAGGCTGACTTTCTTGTATGTTATTAAAAGTAGACATATTTCTTTTTATCATTTGCTGCATAAACACTTTAAAAAATAAAAAGTTATAAAAATTCAAGGTCTTCATATCAACTTATGCGTATCATTGTAGTTCATTCCAAGTAGATAAAGACATGAAAGTTAATATTACTAAAGTTGTTGATAGGATAAGAGTTACTCAGAGTTAAGGCAAGGAAACAGAGTTGACATTTCTGACTAGACATTCAAGAAAGAAAGTGTCCTTGCCCGACTGTAATATGAACAGCAATGGCACAAAGTCATAAGCAAATACTTATTGCCTATTGACTCATCTGTGCCTTGGTACTTTCAAGTTTTCTTTGCTCTGTTCATCTTATAAATAAATAAATAAATACTTTACAGACTGAAACTGATTCCAGCTGTACCAACTTTGAAAAAGTATGGAATATATCAACACTGTCTTTTTCTCCTATTAGTGTGGAATGTCCAAGAAGCTCATTGATTGAAACCGATTTTACAACAGATGCCAAAAAAAATTACTAGCAATTTCTAAACAAATATTAACAGCCATCAACTATTTGAACACTCAAAAGAGAACAGAAAGCTTGACTATGACTCAAAGCAGAGGGGGCAGCGTGATCTATTCTTGTGTTGTTTATAAGTAAACCTAGAAAAAGAATGACCTTCAGCAAAGCAGCTCTTTACTGCTGAAAAAGAATGATATTGTGTGATGCCACCCTGAGTCAAAGAAGCCAGCATATACCAGGATTGAAAAGAAATGAAGTGATAAACATTTTACAAGAAATACTCAGAAGAAAATACCAATGCCTCTGGCATACTTAATGCTGTTTCTTTATTTGCTATTATAAATGTTCCATGTGTGTTTGGGGCACAGTTCAGTTTGATACTAAGCACTGCTTACTAATGACATTAAGAAACATCTGGAGGCTATGTAAGAGGGGCCAGTTAAGGGTCTTTATTTTTTTCAGGAGTAATGGACAGTTTATCTCTGAAAGCAGTCATTTTTAGAGAAGACAAAGTCTGGCAGGCAAGGAGAGGAGCAACATTGAGAACAGAATATTATCTAAATTTGTCTTAAAGAGCATCCCCCACGGACTGATCTAGATCTAAATAGGGAAGGTGTCAGCACACAACCTGAAAGATCTATGTGTAATTGTAAAATGCTGAAAAATGAGGCAGTCAACTTGCTGCCAGACACTGGGACCCCAGAATCAGGGTTGGCTTAAAGGAGGAAAGTGCTGTCACATTAAGACACCAGAGACTCCACATTAAGACACCAGAGACTCACCAGAGAATCATGGCATCATGGTATACTTCAGAACCAATACCAGGAACCACAGTTGAGGTGGCAGTGGGGAGGGGGCACCCACAGCCCAGCAGACACTGAAGGCTCCAGAGGCAGGTTCCAAACCAGGGAAACAGAAAGCTGAAAACCATGAGCTCATACTATGGCTTATTTGTGAGCACACATGAGACATGACCTGGTCACTTCCAGAAATAATAAGGAGATTTCTCAGGGTGCAGAAGCCTCACTGAGATAGAAAATGATTATTATTGTGTATTGAGCAATGACTAAGTATCAGACACTGTGTTATTGCTTTTCTTATATTCATTCAATACCTACAACAAACCTATAAGATAGGTTCTATAAGTACCACCACGTTACATGTGAATACACTTAGACTCAACTTTTACTTTTTATGGTCTGAGAAAACATAGGTGAGGTATATTTGTAACCAGTAAGGAATTAGAAGGCTGTGCCTTCAACACACTAGAATATTTCACAAGTCTGTTAGCTGAACATTTTCCTAGCATATAACCAGGTGCAAAGTAGATAAATAAACTCAACCATTCAACACTGGAGATGGGTTCTTGTTTCAGGGGCCCTAGGATACCTTTTGTCTGAGAAAAGCCCTAAACACATTCACATATTTCTTTCACCTCCTGCCAACTTTCTGGTCAATAGCATTGAACTACCTCAGTTTCCTTACCTATGACACTTCTCCTCATTGATGCAGAATCTTATTCAATACAGAACTGTGTTTGGCTGGAGTCTGAACCTGCTTCTAGAATTAGAAAAAGAACAAAGTTACATAAAAAATCAAAATAAGATAAGTTCTCGAAGTAAGAAAACAGTTAAGTTTCAAAAAATGTGATGTCAATTTCCTGCAACATTGGATTGCCAATGGCCAACTAAAAATTAAACTGGATAATTTGTAAGCAGTAAGTATAAAATGACACAATTTTCTGTTTAACTTGTGATTTCTTAACATTTGTGTTTCAGTTTATAACACAACAAACATTTTTGCATTCATTATCTTATAGGATTCTTAGAATATTTGCAGGATTTTGGCAAGTGCTCATTAGAGAGGCAGAATAGAATGGAATGGAATGGAATGGAATGGAATAGAATAGAATAGAATAGAATAGAATAGAATAGAATAGAATAGAATAGAATAGAACTAGGATGTCTGGGTTGCAAATCTGATTTGCCTTTCATTGTCTCTACAAACTTAACCAAATAACAATCTTAAGACTCAGTTTCTTCATCTAAAAATGGGATGACAATAATAGTAATGAGAAAAGAACTTTTATCTGAGGAATACAAGTCGTTTTAATTATCAGGCCCAGAGAGACAATAAAATTAGGCTGCAATCGTATCCTACTCTCCTCTTTGAGCTATGTATTCATCTATTGAAACTGCTTTCTATTGCTGCTAGTAGTTATAGATCAACCTAATAATGCCATTCCAGACACTTTAACCCACACCCTACAGCTTAACAATGGATAGCCAATCACTAATCAATGTTATTTCTGTAAACCAATGAGAATTCCTGAAAAACAACTTTGTATCAACCCACTCCCTGTCCCCTTTTTCATTGCCTTTAGAAATGCACTGGAAACTGTTGCTGATCAGAGTAAATATTCAGGGCAACTTGAATTTATTCTTCCTTCTGGTTTGCAATCCTAAGGCTTGGTTCAGATACATTATCTGCTTATATTAATTTTGCTCAGCTTCTTCCTTCTAGGCTGACAGTACCTGGTGTGTGGGAGACAAATAGATGACATGCTATATGTGAAGTAGCTGGCACAGCGCTTGGCACATAATAAACACCTTACTCCATGTCAGGTGTAGCTACTAGTGCTTCACATAATTAATTAATTTAGCCCTCATGACAACTCTACAAAGTAGATACTACTATCCATGTTTCACAGGTCGGAAAGGCAAATCACAACGAGGCTCATAACTTGGCCAAAAGCATATATTCTCTGCATGTTCAATCTTTTATTCTTTTTTTCTTCTTAGTAGAAGCATTCTCTTGTTTACAGATAAAAAAACAAATCTTATAGAAAGGACCTGCCCATATTATTTCATTAGAAAGTTGTAGAAATGGAATTTGTGCCCTACATTCTTTACCCTATTCACATAATGAACAGGAGATTATAGAATTGTGTGAACATTTTACTTCACAGGGTATATGAAAACACTGTTCTTGTGCACCAACATTCATTCAAATGTTAATATAAATATGACTTATATGAAATAGAGTTTTTAAAATAAAATGAAAACCTTAAAAATGACTGTTAAAAAAACAGGCTGACTAATAGGGAATCCTTCAATATACTCCTGAGGAATCAATTTAAAATTCAGGATTCGTGGAATCACTAGATACTTCAATTGTTTATCAGTGGTTCTTAACATAAATTTACGTTATGAGCAATTGCTCTTTTTTTCTTCTATCGAGCTCCCAACCTACTTGATATAGATGGAAATAAAACACTCAGTGAATGAATAAACAAACATCAATGAAACAATTATTCTGGACCCACCTCCACAAAACTCACTGCAAGAAACCAGCATAGAAGTGCAAATGAAACGAAAATACCAGCATTGATCTAGTACCAACCTACCACTGACAGAAAATCCACATTCTGTAAACATGGTAAGAACATGTAGTTACTAAAGAGTGTGCACTAAGTTCATCCCCAGAATCAAGTGGTAAAGATTCTCATAGTTCCTTTAAAGGTGCTCTAACCATACGTGTACATGTGTCTTTATAGCAGCATAATTTATAATCCTTTGGGTATATACCCAGTAATGGGATGGCTGGGTCATATGGTACATCTAGTTCTAGATCCTTGAGGAATCGCCATACTGTTTTCCATAATGGTTGAACTAGTTTACAATCCCACCAACAGTG